>NC_053112.1:19940940-20233440 GCF_010015445.1 Perca fluviatilis | reverse complement strand
ATATAGAACGTCTAGAACTATCGTATTATGTTTCTGTTGTTTTTTACTCCCATCTGTCTTCATGCCCGGGCCCTGTGCTGGCTCTCCTCTAGAGATCACTCTGTACCCCTAAACCATTTTATGACAGTAGTGCCCAATGACACAATGTCTTGCACAGTCTCGTCATCTTGCAATCCATTTTATAAGGGTCCATTTGTCATGAGGACATGTGCTATCCTTGAGGCTAAAGAAACACATATGATTGCTAAAGAAGTGACAGATTCAACTCCACAGCTCAGTGTGCCTCTTGCAAGCATAAAGGTCTGTCTAGAATATACTATAGCCAGGGGAATTAACCCACAGTTTACTTATTGTTCAGACCTGCGTGCATCACCTTAGTCACTTTCACTGCACAATCAATTCTGTTTTTCTAATGCACAAAAAAATGATATATGTTTAGCAATCAAACAAAACTCTGTGGTTGTCCATTTTGTGACTGCTGCCCAAGACTTAGATCCTGGGACCAGCAGGGTTGTGGGAGCTATCCAGTGATGCTTGGCTTTGTCGATCAGCCTGAGGGTGGGCAGGATTCTCTCTGCTAATTCTAAAGCTAGTGCTGTTTTTGACTATTTTTATGATTTTAAAGTGCTGCTATGAGCTTCAAAGTGAGCAAAAGACACTGACAATTAGCGTTCTACTGCTTATATCCAAAGTAGAAATGTAGAAGGACAAGTAGTTTGTTGAAATGGTTGGTCATAACTCTCTTAAAAGTATTTGTTCTTTTATGTTTTCTTTTTTGTGTTTTGTAATCAATTGGAAATCCAGAGATGCAGACATGACAGGATGCCTATCCTGCTTAGTTTAGATTTTATGTTTAACTGAGATACAAAAAATGAGGAACTTGCAGATGACACAACGCTGCTCCCTCCCATGTAACCTCCCTTACATTTGTTTTGTTAACTGCTACCAAAACACCACATTACTGCATTTGTTTGTAGCATGTCACTAAAAACATTTTTCCCCTAAAAAGAACAGCTTATCCAAATAGCGTTCTTTTTGTATCTATTCTCATACAAGCTTTCCACCCGACCGCTGACACCATCAAAGGAACAGAAAAGAGCGGATGAAGGGAGGATAGAAGGAGGATCGGATGAGTAGGAGGTGGAGGAGGATGGCAGAAAATAGATGTTTCTGTCGATTTTGCAGGAGAAAATAAAGGCGTGCTGGACAGCGAGGCTTAAAGCCAAATCAATGTTGTCAGCAGCTGGCACTTAAGAAGGGGCCATTAAAGTTTAAAAAGTTTGGAAAGCAACGCTGGAATTAAGGCCAAATGGGTTAGAGGTAGGGGAGCGCTGGCTTCCATTAAAATCAAAGCCAACGAGAGCTGACAGATCCTCTCAGGATTCCCTTCCTCTCTTTCTCTCTCCCTCTCTCTTTCTGTCGGACATTAATTCACTGTCTCTCTTTCTTGTCCATCTAATTTCTTCTCTCTTCAAATTTGTTCACTCTCTCACTGCCTCTGTACTTGTCTCTCTGTTGATTATTTCCAAGTTAACTTTCCATCAATCTATCCGTTCTTCTACTTGCCTCATGATATGCGTTTTATGCCCCCACAGCTATGGTCAGCAACTTCTGTGCATCACTCATTCTTTTCCTCTTTCTGTCTTTGTACAGGAGAAGTTGTTTCGCCTCACTTGCCACCAGTGTTGTATAAAGTACTAGAAAGCAATACTTGAGTAAAAGTACAAGTATCGTACTAGAAAAAGACTTTGGTAGAAGTGAAAGTTACCTTTTAGAATATTACTTAAGTAAAAGTCTTAAAGTATCTGATATATACTGTACTTAAGTATCAAAAGTAATTTTCTGATATTTAATGTACTTAAGTATTTGAAGTAAAAGTAAAAGTTGTTTTTTTTTAAAAGCAAGCGGTTAGAACTTTTATTGTGGCTTTCTTATAGTAAAGCATAAAGCATATTCAGGGTTCCCATATCTTCTTAATCTCACTCATCAAATCAAAATCACATTCTTTTCTAGGACTTTTCAGGCACAATTCTCTTAAGTTCAAAGAACAAACAGCATATTTTTAGAGCTGACATCAATGTACAGAAACATTTCAACATGGTGTGTGGCGTACGTTATCTTCACCATTACCCTGTTCACCGAGTTCACCACTATCGCGTGGGTGGTCGCAGGGCTCAACATAAAAAAATCTCACTGGCCCCCGGGCCAGTAGATCAGAGTTTTGCTGGCCCCTTCTACATTTTTACTGGCCCTGAAAGAAATATCATAGGTGTTATTGGAAAAGGACAAAAAAGCAGGAAAATATACGCCGCACCTATGCTTTAGAAAATGGTTCTAACCCAGCTAGCCACTGCCACTGGATGTTGTGCCATTAGCAGCAAAGCTAGACCAGGGGTCATCAACTACATTTTTCCAAGGGCCAGAATTGTTTTAAAGGTCCCATGACATGGTGCTCTTTGGATGCTTTTATATAGGCCTTAGTGGTCCCCTAATACTGTATCTGAAGTCTCTTTCCCGAAAATTCAGCTTTGGTGCAGAAATACAGCCACTAGAGCCAGTCCCACAATGACCTTTCCTTAGTATGTGCCATTTCTGTGTCTGTAGCTATTGAGGAGGAGAGAGGGGGGGCAAGGTGGAGAGTGGGGGTGTGGCCTTGACCAACTGCCACTTTTCTCGTTTGAAAGCCATGATGTCTCTCTCTCATGGGTGGGCCAAATTCTCTGGGCGGGCAAAGCAGAGAAAGGGGAGGTAACCTTGCTTGTTATGACCTCATAACAAGCAGATTCCAAAACGGCTCATCTGAGCTTTCATTTTCTCAAAGGCAGAGCAGGATACCCAGGGCTTGGTTTACACCTATCGCCATTTCTAGCCACTGGGGGACCATAGACAGGCTGGGGGAACTCATATTAATGTTAAAAAACCTCATAAAGTGAAATTTTCATGCCATGGGACCTTTAAGCAGACACTCCAGGGGACGGACTTTCAAATAAAGAAAATAAAATTATACCTAATACGCATCATCTTGTTTGATATTTTCACTTTCTTACTAAATTAATGCTATATTTTTTACATTAGTAAGCAAACCCCTAAAAACATGGAAAATCCATAATGATAACTAGATAGGCTACTTAACTAGAAAATGATCTCAGATTAGTCCTGTATGCCTAATTTCAAATAAGACAATTCTGTTGCTAAATAATACAACCGGCAACATCATCAAGAATGAAGAATCATTCACGTGCATATTAAGTAGCCACATGTATTTGTTTTGGTCTTAAAATACATCCATAGGTTTACCGCTCCAGCAGAGAGGATGGCTCGTTTAGACAGCAGCTACGTTTACAAGAGTTTGTCCAAAGTTCAAGATTGGTTGCAAATTAAGACAAACAGTTAGACTACAAACTGACATCTTTCATTTTAGCTCGTTTGTAAAGTCGCTATTTGCAGAGTAGAGCTGTGTTTGCACAGCGCGGTGGACGAGAGTGGACAGCGCAGACTGAAATATCGGTTTCTACGTGTTTCTGCCTGTAGAACAGGTACGTGGGTTATTGATAAGTATTGACTCTTTAATCATGGAGGTTTTATTGTAGGCTAACTACTGGCCATCGGGCCATTGCTTATGTCGAGCCTGGTCGTCTACAATAACGGGAGGTCCTCCAGTAGGTGCTCATGCTTCCATGGCGGTTTCAGTTGTGCGTCCTCCTCCTCCTTTAGCAACAAACAAGCGCTGAAATAGAGCGTGCGGCGTGCGGAGCGTGCGTATGCAATCTAGGAGCAGCAGTCGCACACATTTCTTCTAATTTTATTTTTTAGTAACGAGTAACGAAGATGCTTAGTGGAAATATAACGGAGTAAAAGTATACATTTATCTAGGAAATGTAGTGGAGTAAAAGTGAAAGTTGACATAAATTTAAATAGCGAAGTAAAGTACAGATACGTGAAATTTCTACTTAAGTACAGTAACGAAGTATTTGTACTCCGTTACATTACAACACTGCTCGCCACTCATTTTTACAGGACACTCCTTAGACAATAGATGTCCTTGCAAACTGAAACACGGAAACTACATTTGCTGGAAATGAGTCATGTTTTTATCATTGCCAGTTGCCATCCACAGAAAGTCAGAGACATTGGTTTTAAAACATTTTGTATGTTGGCTGACTTAAGTCACTAAAGTTAACTTTTATTTCCATGGCTCAGAGTATCTGTTTGGTTAAACTCTTATCAGGATCCTTGTCATAGAGTTTAAAATCTAAAGTTTTCACCTCCTTAATACTTCAGAAAGGCCACATATGCAGTCAAGCGGAAAAGGTCCAGTGCAGTGGGATAAACTACAGCACCAATTAGTTTGCAAAATAGTTACATTTTGATGTTTGTTTGCTGTTTGTTGAGAAGCAGACACAGAAACTCTCTCCAGGGAGTGATTCTAAAAGACACTCTTTTTGTAAAAGGATCGCTAAACATCTTCCAAAACGATGACATCATTTTGTGTTTCCTGATTTTAGTCAAAACAGAAGTCTAGATGATACATTAATTATATAATACAAACACAAAGCTCAGAAAATCTCCACTTTGATGAAGTTGTGCAGCACGTTAACAGTGTTATAATGAATGATATAGCACATATAAGTGATTGCTGCTGCGGCCTTAAGTGTGTGTTTTGACTTTTATTTCACTTGATGACTCACCTGAGGAGCCAGCCTCTCCAGCTATGGCTCAGTTCTTAAAGGTGCTCTAAGCGATCTCATGCGTTTTTTAGGCTACAACATTTTTTGTCACATACAGCAAACATCTCCTCACTATCCGCTAGCTGCCTGTCCTCTGAACACATTGTAAGAAAAACGCGGTCTCTGTAGACAGCCCAGGCTCCACAAACAGCAACAAAAACAAACTGCGCCAACCTGCACCACAAAACATAACAAACAGTCTTCCAGCCAATAACCGACAAGAAGGATTTGGGGTTGGGGGATCAGTGCACGGAAAGGAGGGGGAGGGGACGGGATGAGGAGGAGGGATGGGCGAGCTATACTCCGTTTTGTTTGACAATACTTCGAACATGAACACGAAGTGACGTTACCCAACATCGCTTATGGAGCACCTTTAATAATACTGTTTGTTCTTGAAATACGGGGCTTTAGAGGTCCAGGTATTTTCTCACCTCAGACACAAAAGAAGAAGACGGATCGTCTATCAAGAGAAGAGTGGTACGGTAGTCATGATGTGCCAATCAAAGCAGTGAGCCTAATATAATAATGCAGTATTGGTGAGATGTTAATGCTGGAAAACCGGACAGTAGTGTGTCCTTCATGGGGTTGGAAGCTGATATGTAGTTCTGCTCAGATAAAAGTCAGACCAAAGTCAGCGTCATTCCTGAGTAAACAGTATCAAGGAAACAATAGTAAATCAATAGCTTTAACGTAGAAGATACACCATAAAATTAAAAAAATAATGTGCGTTACCAATGGCTTGTTTGGTAAAGTGTCACCATTATCTTAAACGCTCTTCAGACATGTAAAAAGAAGTTGAATGCCCCGAATGCACATTTGCAACTTTGTGTTCATGTATGCACAAAGGTAATAACTTGAGTTTGCTTGTGTTGTGCAGCTGACTGTAGCAAGGTGACATCGGGTTAACAGACCTGCCAACCTGTATGCATTTTGCGTAGTAGATACGCATTTTGACATAAAAATACGGTGATACAATTTGTCACTTTAAACTACGCGAAAATCAGGTGACTGCTTTAAGTTCACTCGTTGACATGCATTAGCCGTCTCAGTCTAACACTTGATGGTAGTAGGCTCAAACACTGTAGCAGCCACGAGCATGCTAAAAAAAAAAACTAAAGAAGAAGATTTCGACCAATCACAGCGTAGGGTTCCTTCCTCTTAAATGTCAAGCGAGGATATCGGCTACTGATAGCAAAAAGAAAGAATCAAATGCAAATGTTATTCCTAGCTCATTCCTGTTTAGTTTGGTTGGTTTCCCCAAGGAAGGACGGTGCTTGCAAAGGTAAACGGGTTTGATGTTGAAAGGTGAAATTGTGAAATGAATTAATTTACGTAGCCTACCTGTCAACTTTGGAGAAATATTATTTATTTACATTATTATTAATAAAGCCTTGAATTTGGTATACAAAGTCTTGAGATTTCTTTACAAAGGTCTTATATTTTTTTGCCTTTCCTAGGATTAAGTTCATACCGTAACAAAATTAACTCTTACTAATATAGGCTAATTAAAAACTGACCGGAGCCCGTCGCTGGATGCACCGGAGGACCAAGACACAATGTAAACACGCCTCTCTGACCGGTACCGGAGGTTAGCGGTTAAACTGAGCGGAGGATGTGCGGAATGTGTCGGTGTCTGTCGGAACGTGGCTGGCCGCTCAGCGCCTTCAGACAAAGCTCAAGCTAACAGGCTAACGGCTTATTAGCTAGTCAAACACCGAGCGGTAACATCTGCAAAGATTGGATCTGTGAGCGCATTAATCTGCTCGCTGTGCGTCTTATAACAAACAGAGCGAGCAGCCGCCGGACTCTAACATCTGTTGAGGCGTGCAGGACTTCACTGTGAGCAGACTGTTTAGAGACGATGTGACCGGCAGGTAACGTCAAAGGTTATCTGCTACTGTAGCAGAGCTGCAAGTAGCCTAAACGCTGAACTGAGCTGTGTGTTTTCAGTGTTAAACACTGCTGCAGGTATTCATGCACGACTGTTGTTGGTGATTTTCAAAGGTGGAAGACTTAAAAATTACTTGTCAGTTACAAGTCCTGCATTCAACATCTTCCTTAAGTAATAGTACAAAAGTATTGGATTATATTATGATCCAATAAATTGTATTGTATGTATTGTATTAAATATGACTGATAATTTAAATACAATGTTTTATTTAATTCAAGTAGCCTACTTGTACATAATTATTTTCTAGGGTTTAAAATGTATACAGATTTGACACAGATTTGGGTACAAAGTTGGCATTGAATTTCATTTGAAATGGTATTAAAAAGGTCTTAAAAAGCCTTTAATTTAAGTTGGGGGATCCTGGGGTTACCCTGTATATTGTTTGTGTTTGTTTGTTAAACATGACTTTTTCATTGTAGCCTAGGCTGTACAAACCATCACGAAAAAGAATTATAGGAATCGTATAGTAGGCCAATTTTGGAACAATATTACAGTAATCTTATAGAAATTGGCTACTATAGACCTAGTATTTTGGGACATACTATAAAATGATTACAGTATTTTGGAGACTATTATAAGACTGTAGGCTACTGTAGGAACATTATGGAGGGTAAGGTTATTGTAGAGATCATAAGTAACCTGGACAATGACTAATGACTATGTCCTAGGACCAGGTGAAGTGATTGGTAAGCATGTGAACTAAACGATACACCATACTGATGCCCAACCAGCCAAAATGACATCAAAGACAGCGGTAATAGCAAATTTTGTATGAACCAGAACTTCGACAATAAATCAGTAGGATGCTACTCAAAAAAGTTTTTCAAGGTTGGCAGGTCTGGGTTAACTACAGAAACTTTTAACTAAGTTAGGTTACCACGGAGTTTCATTGTTTGTTGACAAATTGCTGGGGTTTATTAAGACACTGTAGCCTGGAGGTGTTATTGGGCTGGTACACTGGGACTGGCTTTTTATTTATTTATGTATTTTCCCGTTGCTTGTTGTTTTACCTGCGGGTAAGGCAGAATGGTGAGTGAATTAAAATCCTGGCAGGGGGTAAGTCCCTGTCGTACACAGTGATGCTTTGGAAGTCTCGCAAATATATAATCACACACATATACACAAAGACAAAAAAAAATCAAGCACTCAAAAATGCACACACTACAATAAACTGGATGTATACATAGCATCCAGCCACATGTGCACACATACACCAACTCAAACACACAGATTGCACAAAGAAAACACATAGACAGGTATATACACAGATGTGTATGCACACACACACACACACACAGTGCACTCACAGTACACTGCCACATCTGGCCCCTCGTCTCTCAGCCTCAAGAGCATCTCTGTTTACTTCCAAAACTTGGTTTCCTCCAACTACACAACTGTGTGTGTGTGTGTGTGTGTGTGTGTGTGTGTGTGTGTGTGTGTGTGTGTGTGTGTGTGTGTGTGTGTGTGTGTGTGTGTGTGTGTATGTGTTTGGAGATAACAGATTAATAGATACCTGCCAATAGCTGGGAGAAGTGGATGTTTTTCAAAAGGTGTGATTAACGTTGGAAAATTCATTAGCCTATACTTCACACTGCCCAAGGCGATCATCATAGATCTGTGTGTGTGTGTGTGTGTGTGTGTGTGTCTGCGTGCGTGTGTGAATGCGTGCGTGCATGTGCGTGCGTGCATTTCGTCTTTCGTTGAGTGGGGGAGTTTAATCTGTATTTCTCTCTCTAGAGTTTGTGTTACTGTCTATCACAGCATGTGTTTGTGTTCGTGTTATTCTGCGACTGTCTCTCTGTCCATGTCTTTAACTTTAATTGTCTTTACTTTTACATTCTCTACAACTACCTGTGGATGTGTGTGTGTGTGTGTGTGTGTGTGTGTGTGTGTGTGTAAGGTACAGTATAGCCGACTGATATCGCTTTATGTCCCCACTACATCTGTGTTACTTCGCTCTCCGTCTCTCTCCAGCCTGTCATTTAGTCCATTGTCAGCACCCATTCCAGCGTCTGTCCATTCAACATGCCTAATGGTTTGTGTAATACACTCAGATAGCTTCACAACCTCCCACCTATTTGTGTTGTTTGAGTGTGTGTGTGTGTGTGTGTGTTCCATGTGTAAGTGCAGGGGGAGCAAGAGAGAGAAAGGAAGGAGAATGGGAGGCAAGGTGAGCTGAGGCTCTGCAACAATGTGTGTTTGTAGGTGCAGAATTCTGTGTGTTATCAAGTGTGTGTGTGTGTGGGTGAAATTGTAACCTTTGTCACACTTCTGTCCCTCTACTCCTACTCATCCATCCTCTCAGTATAGTTTAGATTCTCTGGGCCGACATTTCCCGCCACTATCCTCGGGCCGGGCTGGGCCCTTGATCAAGCATTTGTTTTTTTATTACTTTATTAGCCTAATTGGGTGGGGAGAAAGCTATGCCATAATCATGCGCAGCGTCTCCTCCACTCGCACGCATCACACCAGGCCTGCTGTGCTGTATGGTGTAGCTTAAGCGCAGCATGGAGCTTGAAGATGTAAACAAAAAACAAAAACAGGAGAATTAGCCTACCTTTGAGCAAGTTTGGAGGAAAGTCGGAGGTATGGAACCACTTTAAACAAGTCGTGGGCAGTGACAACATATGTGTTGGCTTTGTCGAGTGCATTAAGTGCAGCACGATGCTCGCCTATGACCGCAAAAAAATGGGGATGATGAACAGACACATGAAGCAGGCTTGCCATGGCAGAAAAGATGATAGTCATCCTTCAATGTCCTCTTATGTTACTTCTCCAAGCATACCCCTTCTAAACAGATTTCTGCAGTTCAAACAACACAGAATTGTAGTTGAAAACGTCAGTTATAACGGCCCATGTATTAAAAAAATGTTGGGTTTAGATCGGGCTCGAGCTCATAATTACAGTTAATGGGCCCTATTTTAACGATCTGAAACGCAAGTATGAAACGCCAAACGCAAGTAGCTTTGTGGGCGGATCTCGGGCGCTGTTGCTATTTTACCGGCGGGATAAATGACTCTTGTGCCCAATGCAAATCTAAAATGGGTTGGTCTGAAGTAGCTAGGTGTGGTTTGGGCGTAACGTGAAAATAACCAATCAGAGCGTCATCTCTCATTCCCTTTAAGAGCAGGCGCGCTTGTTCCATGGCGGATTGCTATTATGATGGCGGATTTGCCTGGCGCACGCCAGCGGGAGCTGTCCGGCATGTGGCAAAGTAATAAATGCCCGTCTTAGCCGGGTGGCGATGTTGCTGCGGCCTCTCGGCGCATCTCCTCAAGTCTGGAGAGGATTCTGCAGCCATGGAACGTGGGCCTCCAAATGCACCACCTGCTCCTGTTGGGCCCCTTCCTCCTCCCCCCACTCCATCTCCGTCCACCCGGTCCACCAGGAGCGCATTGCGCATTACTCCCAGACCAGATTCCGCCGGACTGTCCAATCCCACCGTAGTTCAACATCACGTCTCCTTAAGTCCTCTAATATTTCCTCATTTATGTCATCAACACATCCATGATTCATGGAAATGTGTAAAACACAACAAGCCACAAAGAATGCTGTGACTTTTTGAGGACTGTACTGTAAAATGCCTCCTGATCTATCCAAACACATGAAGCGCATTTTCAGTAATATTTTTCTTTGTAATTATGTATGGTTTTCAAAAATGGGAACTGCTGTAGATGAGAGAAGTGTATGCGCGTTGTGCACACGCTACATTATGGCCAAGCATGCGCCCCTAAAATAGCATCTGAATAACGCGCTACTGACTTTAGACTAGCGCCACTGACTTTAGACCAGGTTTTTCCTGGTCAGTGGCGGAATTGTTTTCTGAAACTGCAAAATAGGACCACATAATGTTTGCGCCGGAACACGCCTCCTCTTTCCGCTGAACCGCCCCCGGGAGAGCAAATACATTCCCTAATTTACCGACGTGCGTCTGTGGAGGGAAAAGTCCGCTGTGCGTCGGGTGCAAAATAGGAATGATACATGCGTCGGTGTACAAAGGCAATTGCGCTGAGTGCAAGATAGGGCCCAATGTGTCCAATTGCACCTGACTGCAGTACGCAGATCGGGGTTGGGCCAAATGTGGGCGGAGCTGCAGTCAGGGCTTACTGCTGGGCTCGGACACAACGTGCGCGGGCTCGGGTAGGGTCGGGCTTGATTTTTTGGGCACGATCTACCTCTCAGTCAAATACTTTAAAGATGAAACTTTATATTTTAGTTTATTTAGATGACTACCTTAAGTAGCATTTTAAAACATACTGTAATTATGCAGTCTTGGCTATTTCCTCCAAACAAAAACAAAAATAACTGTTCCATGGGTAATGTCCTTCTGAAGATGGGCAGTGGACATTTTGAACATACCAGTTAATTAGCTTTAATCAGACAGATAAGATGGTCAGGTTTAGTCATGCTTGTATCCTGGTTGACTTGTTGCCTGATTTTCTCCTTTAAAACAGTAATTAGGTGAGACACTTAATGCAAGCTGAGAATGGTCCTTTTAAAATTCAAAACGTGGTCCATTCATTTAACATCATACAACACAATTTGACTGCAGCTTACACAGGCATGCAGGAGCAAGCTTTTGTTACATTGGTACCTAAAGGTTTATATACCTTGGTGGACTGGTGTAACACAAACTGACCCATAACTTTCTTTGTGCAGTAAAGTGAAAGTGTCATGTGGGTATTTGTTACTTATGAAATATGACAAAAAAGTTTGACCGCACTTTGATGCACAAGTTTAAAGTAAGATGACTTTTCTTGGGTTACAGCAGACAAATAAACTGCAGCATAAAAAAGCATTTTCTGCACCCACTTTATCCTTCATTTACCTCTCTTGTACACCCAGACTAGACTTCCTCTTCCTAAACTACTCCTCAACACACTCCTAACACTTGCTCTGATCTCCCCGAAAGGCACTTTAACCCTTGAATCTCCTCTGCTGTCTCCTCTGCTGTCTTTTTCCCTCCCCCTTTTCATCCCAGGAAAAGCTCATCCTTTCATCACAGCCTTCCCCTCCTCTCTTACAGCACATTTGCCTCCTACCCTCTTTTGCCTGTTTCTCAGCTGTGCAAAAGGAAATCATCCATGAAAAATGTTTTGACCCTTCATAATTGCCGCTTCTCGCATGTTTCCCATCTCCCTGACACCAGAGCCACGTGCTTGCTAAACTGATGTCGGAGAGAGGTGGACTCAGACTCACACACACACTCATGCTGCATGCAGACACCCAGCCAGACTTATACATTTATGCAAATGCATAAGGGGCACATGGAAACAGTCATACCATATATATATATATATATATATTATTCTTTTTTTTCACTAACAAAAATTGAGCATTAAAATGCTCAATTTGAAAACCATCAAGAGAAAGGACAGTTTTTTTTAGGTTACATTTTAAATGATAAATTTGTCATTGTTTTTAACCAACACGGTCTCGCGGCAGTTCGTGAAATTGTCACGTTATTTTTAATCTATTGATTCGTGTACAACAACACGTTTATCAAATTTTTTTCGTGGTGGCCAGCACGAAATGGAAACCATCTATATGGAGGTTGGGTTTAGGAAACAAACAACGGGGAAAGGACGCCTCACACACCGGGAGACGGCCGCAGGGAACGCGCGACAATAACGGGGCGGTTAACGGGGAAACAAAATGCCACACGCGGGACGCGATCCCTGGCCTCCGGGGTGAAAGTCCTGAATTGTTTGAATTTTCGGCATTTCATACTACTCGCTACCAAATTCGTGCTGTGATCACGACATATGCTTCCCATTGAAATACATTTGTTTACATTTTCATGCTGGCCACCATGAAAAAAATAAGAAAAACATCCCCGTGAACATGAATAGATTAAATAACGTGACCATTTCACGAACTGCCATAAGACTGGGTTGTTTTAACATGTTGTTTTACACAAATTTCTGTCTCAAATGTGAAAAAAATTGATCTAGATGTGAGGAAAGTGAGCTTAGTAATCAAAATATATCAGCTATAAAATTGTTGAATTTTTACATTTGGCGCCCCATACTTTGGTTTTCAAAACTCATTTAATAAAATGTTTGATCATGTCAGGCTGACAACAAGGCTCTTTTTCTTAGATCCTCTCAAAAATATATCTCACAAAGTTTCTTCTTTTTATTAAATCATTAGCTACAGTCCACTACACACGCAGACATTTTAGGCACTTCATTCCTCAACATGTGTGCATTTACCAGGTGCTTAGGAATGTACAGCAGAGCCTAGAACATGTGTGTGGGGGACTGCTGCTCATGATTTAATGAAAATAAAAATATAAGAAAGAAATGTGTGCTGACCTTTATAAGTGAATTCTATGTAGTTTTTCTCCTGACTCGTAGCACCATAAAGGATTTCAAATGACATAATATTAATGTGACAATAGAGCCCACTCCTTCCTTTGATTTGCTCATAGAGGTGAGAGGAGTGGGAGAACAGAGGTGTATCGGTGTAATCATACAAACACATGCACGCACATATGGAGACAAAATGCAGACATGTTGCTGAATATGTTTAGAACAATGCACCCAACAAGCACTCCTTCATACATTATTTATTCACAAACAGACCCATGTCCTTACAGACACACACACACACACACACACACAAACACACATTCACAGACATAGGCTACTGCTAATAACAGGCCAACCTAATACTTACAGACACTTTAATTTGGGATGAATGTCAGCGCTAATCCGACCTTAAAGGAGAATTCCTTTAAGCTGCAAAAAATGACTTCCACTCCCCTTCCTGTACTTCCCTTTCTTCTTTCCATCCGTCCATCTATCTGTCCATCCACCACCTCTCCTCTACTGTACTCACTGCATGCTATCGAGCAGCCATCCCATTTTTATTTCTTTTCCATCTGCCTTCCTCTCACCTCCTTATTAATGTCTTCCTCACTCCATCCCTCCTTGTAAGTCTCTCATCTCCACTACTGTAATCGCCCTCACCTTTTTCCAATCTCTTTATCTATTTATCTGTTATCTTATCTATTAAGCATCCTCTCCCTTCCTCCTTGTTTGTCTCTCCATCCATTCTCTCCACCTCAATCTTTACTCTATTCTCTTCCTTCCCTCCCTTCCTCCTTCCTCTGTTCCCCTCCCATCAGTTTGTTTTTGCGATGTTTCCAATGTTATGTAAGAGAAACCAGTAATTTCATTGGCTTTACCTCACATAAACATGCACCTATCTCTTCTCATTCTGCCATCCCCTTTGCCATGCTCAAGTTCATTTTAGGTTTTCATTGTTATGGCAAGCAGGCTGTCGGAATTAGATTTTGGTTATGTTGCCAACCGTGACTGAGTCCTTTCCTCTGTAAGGATATAGCTGAATCCTGGCAGCTTTTATTGGGGAGCCGAAGGGAAGATGACAGTTGTGCACCAGGGAACTGTTAAAGGCATACCTTGACATTTAGAGATGTATTGTGGCCGAGCACATGGGAAGAGAAGTGCATGTATTCATTTTTACGAGCTATACTGTAAAGAGTCTTGTCATTGTTACTATGTCTTATTAAAACCAAGCATGGCGGGCTAATGAGAAAGCTGTACACAGTAGTCTTTTGTATTAACTGAATAACTAAAAAATTTTTTTGTGTGGAAACAGGACTATTGTGATGATAATGCACATGTAGGCAGCTTCTTTATATCTAGAGAAACATGAGCTCAGTGGCATTTACACTTCGCTCCAAAAACATTCTAATATTCCTATAACGAAAGGATTGTGGCCAAACTGACTATAGGTCATGCCAACTTTGTACTTACTGTACCACCTCGCCTGTTGAAATTTGGGAAATGTGTTTGGGATTTTTTTTCTCCTAGAGCTAGGGGAGGTTGAGTGATTTCACTACTGCATGCTTTGCTTGGTGATGTTAATCCCATCTGGGGAGTATACAGTAGACACCAAAATTCTACCCATAGGATTAGCACCTGCTATAATCCCTATGTCAACCTCCTCAACTGTAAGGCAAGGAAGCTTTATTTGTATAGCACATTTCAGCAACAGGGCAATTCAAAGTGCTTTACATAAAAATGA
Source organism: Perca fluviatilis (assembly GCF_010015445.1). Lineage (NCBI taxonomy): Eukaryota > Metazoa > Chordata > Actinopteri > Perciformes > Percidae > Perca > Perca fluviatilis. The sequence goes on along the minus strand of NC_053112.1, from coordinate 20,218,707 downwards.
TTAAAATACAAGAATAAAAGTTACAGTGCAGTATAAGAAATTAAACATTAAAGAGCAGTTAAAAAACGAGATTTTATGGTGCTAGTATGGGACACTGTATAAACCGTTGCTCTATACACGTAATCCACCAACAATCCTTGCCGTTCCCAGAACGGGCCGGTCCCACCGGTCTTACTTTTTAATTTCTCTTTATATGCTTATATAGATTTTCATACAGTTTCAACAATGCAACTTCAGTATAAGAAATTAACAATTGTACCAATCAACATACCTTTAATCTAGGGTAAAATAATTGTGGATTGGACATTTTCATCATCATCATCAAAACAGCCAATTCATTAATAGACTAAATAATTCACCGCCAATACGTATATTTAAAACACCAAGGACACTTTAGATTGGAGAATGGAAATTAATAATACAGGAGATATTGTAGAGTTTGAGTATCTCACTGAGTGAAAACCTCTGGGCTATTAGGGATGACTCAATCTTTAAGGTTACCTCAGTCGGTTACCTGCCTATCTATCTTCAGGTTAATGGCTAATAGATGTACTGCTTTTAACTGCACAGATATTTATAGGCAAGATGAGCATACCTCTGCTCTGCTCCATCATGCAGGAAGTGTGTGTGTGTGTGTGTGTGTGTGTGCGCTGTGTGCTGTGTGTGCTGTATGTTGTTTATACAGATCGCGATGTGCCCCGTCAGCCAATGTGAAATCATTAGTTATACTAATTGGTTCCTAGCTGTTGGGGTTTCTGAATCCCTCATTCGTCTCTTCTCCTTTTTTCCTTGTTCGTCTTATCTCCCTCTCTTTATGTCCCCCATCCTCTCTCAACCACTTCTGATGTGACATTTTCTCTGTCATCCTTTCATCCCTATCTTTTCCTCTCATTTTCCTCTGTCTTTTTGCACTCATAGCTATTTTTCTGCAAATTTTTTCACTTCCCCTCTCCTTATTTCTAAAATGAAGAACATGAATAATGGGGATACTGATGTCTGCTGAGATTACCACCCAGCCTTGGGGTGTGTGAGTGTGTATGTGAGAGAGAGGAAATGCAAGAGAGCAGTGCTTCCTTGAACAGTGAAGATTGCAGAGTAAATAAATAAGCAGGCATAGCAGTCAATATAAACCAAGATTGTGTAATGATTCTCGTTTGAAACCCAGCTTGTATCAATCTGAAGATAGGAGGAGTGGACTAAAGGAATGCAGGGAGAAGTAAGGGTCAGGAGGGATGGAGGCCGGTGGGGGTCTAGAAATGGGGGAAAGGGAGGAGAGATGATTGGAAGTGAGAGGAAAAGAGAAGTGCTGGTCTTTGAAGAACAAGAAAATCACTACTGTCTCTCAGGGTCTATATCTATCTATATCCCTCTTCTTTTCTCTCTTTCATTTAGTCGTCTATCTTTCTTATTTTCATTGACAGTTGTCTCAAAGTGTAATTTTAGTTTGCTCTCTTTCCTCTCTGGAACATATGTACTGTATCTGCCTCTGCTTCTCTCATATTCATTCTCTTCAGAATGCTTCTCCTCTTCCCATGACTGGATTAACCCAACACAGGGTTAATGAGCTGTGGGTTTCCACTGACCCTCCACTCTTCCCGCTCTCTGTGTATTGGGTATCTAACCAGTTACATTATGTAGTAACTATTCTGCGAGTCTCTCTTGTAAAAGAGATATTGTATCTCAAGAGAAGTCCTGGATAAATAAAGGTACATTTTGTGTGTACAGTACAGTGCACACTAGAAACAACATGTCAGCTTTATTATGTTAGACTCTGACATCAACCAGTGCTACTCTGCTGGACTACTATACCCAACCCCAGGTTTGCAATGTGTCAAATGAATTTGTTGTAATGTGATTAAACACAAATCTATTTAGGAATGTGTACCTTTTAAACAATATCAACTAAATATATAAACGTCAGCCAATACTTTATCAATAAATCCTGTTCAACAAGCATAAACATGTAGACATGTAGTAAGCGATATTTTAATCTTCTTTGTCTGAAGTCTGTCATCCACCTCTGCTATGTTTTACACAAGCAAAGCGTGCTAGCTCGGCTAATAGCAAATTTTTACAAACAAACTAAAACAAAAGCTGTCTTTGTGAAGTTTAACTGTTTACTGTTACTTATCAAAGTGACACATTACCTTTTGGTAGAAGTAATCATGAAAGTAATTTAGTTACCTTTTTCAATGAGGTAATGTGTAGTAGTAACTGTAACTAATCACTATTTTTCAGTAACTAGCACAACACTGTTTTTGACACATGGTCCTTATGTACAAGGCGACCACAGAAAGTATAGTAATCCCCTAGGGCAATGTGTTCTCTCTTTCTCTATATCCACAACCCGAGTTTCTTTTCTGTTTTTTTATAAAAGATCAACTTTTTTTTCCCTTTCTGTTTTTCTGTGTGCTATTTTAGGCACTAATACAATCCATGTGAGCTCACTACCCTACAGCAGTAACATCAACTTCTGTGCATCAATGTTCATGTTTTGTATATTATTTATTGTCTTTCTTTGTGTTTGTTTGTCTTTCTTTTGTTCTTCATGCATTGCTCTAAAATCAAAGTTTTCTAAATCATTTCTCTTTTATGTCCACAGATCTTTCTAGATGCCAACACCATCAGGCTGGGCAACATTCCCCATGGCAGCGCTGTGGACCCCCTGGAGGGAGCGCCAGCAGGTACTACCTACACCAAACAGACTGTGTACGAGCTTTGTGCCTGCGCTAACGGCAAGCTCTACCTGTCCCCGGCTGAGAAAGGCTCTACCTGCCAAACCACCAGTAACTTTTGTCTCTGGAGCTGAAAATGGGAGGTCAACAGACACCCGGGACATATGGACTATTAGAGTTTGAAGCTAATGCTAGCCAACGGACTGAATCAACATGGATTATGGCTTGGTGGGAAGCTAATGCCAGCTAACGTACCGAATCCACATTGATTGTAGCATGGCGAGAAGTTCATGTCTGTTAACCAATCAAATTATATGGATTACAACTGGGCAGGAAGCTAATGTTCGCTAACAAACCACATTAACAAAAGGACTGTGGCTTGGTGTGAAGCTACTGCCAGCTAAAGGACTGAGTCAACATGGACTAGAGCTTGGTGAGAAGCTTTTGCCAGCTCAGCAACCAAATTAATATGGATTGGTCAGTTACTAATGCTAGTCAAGAGGATGAATGACTTGGCAGGAAGAAAAAGCCGAGGTTAGCTGGTGGGTATGATGCTATGACGCTACTCATGGACATCAATGGACAGTCTCACTCTGGCGCTCTCGTTGGCTGTCTTTGCCATTGTTGAATTGCCGCCATGACGTTTTCTGAAAGTCACAAGGATTACATTTTGGGGTTTCCTGAGAATAGCGAACTCCCTTACTGGAAAACTCATGATTTGGTTAGGATGAACAGATACAGTGATGGACTGCAAACGCGCCAGCAGAGACATGGACAAGGACTCAGTTGGCTATTAGTCATCAGTGTGGACTTTGGTTAAGCCTTGCAGGTAGTTAATAAATAAATCAGACAATGGTTTAGTCTAGTGGGAAGCTAAGGCTAGCTAACGGACCAATCTATACCAGAAAGGCCTTCCCCCTCTCCCCCTCTAGTCTTTTAACCCAAACGTTGACATGTGACCCTTCTGTATTAATCTGCACCTGATAGTGAATATGCTGGCCGACTCCACTTTTCATAAGATAACTAATGCAATTAATAGTGCTTCAACGTTGCATTCACCAGCTTTTTCCCCCTTATGTTTTAAGATTTTTCACATCTACTTTTATCTTATTTTAGTTCTCTTTTCTGAAATATTTTTTGTGTTATCTCTTTGAATCCTGTTGTTTTTCCCTTCAACATCCTTGTAATCCTCATCAGTACCAGATGCAGGGTTTCTCCCCCTCACCACGAAAAGACATGTCTTTTGGTTTCCGTCTCTCTGGAGTCATTCTATCTGGGCATGTGATGCTTTCTCGCCAGACAGAAAGAAATGGAATGAAGAAAATGAAAAGTGAGTTAAGTCTTACGTTAAATTAAGGCTCAGGTGGATGTTATGGCAGACCGACCATTTTATGGTATAGGGCCAAACCTCCAGTCAGGCAGAGGCACCAGTCGGGCAACAGCCAGACCAATTTTGGTCTTGTTATGGACCATTATGCATCTTCATCCAGCGTTTGTTGTCGGTCCGACTTTTTTCCTTCTTTTTGCATGACCTTTCTGCTCTTCTTGCTAAGCCCTCTTTCTTCTCTGTCATGTTGGTTTTCTTTGTCGTTGAGAAACGTTTCTGCCGCCACTCTCCTTTTTGTTCTTTCTTCAGCTTATTTTTAATTCAGTATTTTTACCTTCCATTACTCACTTTTTGCCATCCCAAACTCAAGTATCAGGAATAATGCCCCTTTCCTCTCATACTATGCCCCCTTTAAATTTCTGCAACCTAAGCAAGAAAGTCAAAAAGGTCCAAAGTATTGTTTTGGGGGTTATTTTTGATATATTCAAAAGGGGGGGGGGGGCGGAGAGATCAGTGTAAATGGCCTCGAGCTGGCTAACCTAGCACCCAACCTCTTTGATGTCTGGAAATCAGTAGATTTGTGTGGCAGAAATCCCCATGGAAGACATAGTGGATGGAATTGGTTGTATGTCTATGAACTCAATTGGATTAAGGCCCTGAGGCGTACTTTTTTTTTTTTTTAAACAAAGTGATACACAGGTGCCTTTGCTGCTGTTGGTAAAAGCACATTACTGTCTGAACGTTCACACTACCCTCAGTGGACCATCTGCAAGTGTCTCTGGAAAAAACTATATATTTATCAATCTACCTATCTATCTATTTCGTTTTCTGTCTTTCCTCCCCTTTTCTCCTGGTTTTGTAGAACTCTCAGTATATCCAGCTGAAAAAAGAACAATTCAATCCTGGTTTAAAGTTTAATTTTCTGGTGTGTTACCTTATGGTTTTATTCTTGATAATAAAAAAAGCACAAATTATGCCATGTATATAACAATACCAATAAAATACAAAATAAAATAATATTGTTTTTAAAGAGAATCTCTGGAGTCTTCACTGTTGTTAAATTTGGACTTATCACTTTTATGTTTCTGTGTTCCCAGATGAAAATGTTTACCTGATGATTACAATCTTAATAACTATTAAGATTATTATAATATATGTTACTTTCCTTATTATTTCACATGATTTAATTTAATTTTTTTAATTCTGTTGGCGTCAGAGGTGTCCTGAGACAATTAGAATTTACAGACAAAACATTCTAAATATCTAAAAGATGTAGCTTTTACTATACAAATTGTTATTGTATTTACAAATCTGGATACCAATCCTACTTCTGTGAACTTTTAGGCTGCAGACTCACCGTTTCCTCCTTCACACAGTTATAAAATGAAAACAAAATAATTCAGAACAATTCAGACACAAAGAAAGATGTTCTTTATATTAGCTTAGTTGTTATTACAATGTGGGTAGTTTTGGGGTAGGAAGTTGCTTTACTGACATAAGTTGTTACTTGAAGCACACACTAGTTTAGGACATATGCTACAGTCTTTGTATTGTTTGTTAAAAGCCTGATAGCCTTTTTCAGCTTACACCTTGTTTCACAAAGGTTAAGAAGGGTAGAAGCTCAGAGGAGTTGCTCATACCAAATCTGTCTCCTAGAAATTATGTTTGTATACTGCTTCATTATGTTGATGGCAAATGTTACTGTTGCTGTACCAAAATAGTAGAATTATAGAATATTAATTATAGGGTGACAGGGTTGATTGATACAATGACAGACAGTGACAGTCCATCAAATTCCATTTGAAAACATTATATCAGTCTCCACCCAACACTCATTTCTACCAAATCTTATGCTCTGCATTTTCTTTGCTTCTTCTCTTTGATTGCTTCCTTTACAGTTTACACAGTCTACTATATCACATGTATCCGCTGCTCCATAAACACAAAAGCTATCATCCCTGGCTGATTATCGGGCTGTTTTTTGGCAGTTTGCAGATTATCTGTATAGGCGTTTTATTTGCCTGATAACTGATAAAGTTAAATAATTAAACAAGTACGCTACTTTGTCTACGCTACAGCTCTGTGTATCTGCTTCGGTTTCACTCACCACTGAGTCTGACTTAATTTCCCGCCCACAACACTATCTGACTATCTTTTACTGTGAATTATGCTGAAAGTTTCTAATTTATTAAATATTTGCTTAAAGCATTTAAACAAAGTTTCACGTTGGAGTTTGTAACATTCCAAAATCCTAATTTTGAATTAAAGATTTTCATTTTCACTGTAAATGCATATTGGTTCCAAATATTGGTTATCGGTCTCATTAACTACTAATAATCTGTATCGGTATTGGCCCTGAAAAATCAATATTGGTCTATCCCAAGTACCAACTGTAAACAACAATGAGCGCAAATGCAGTGGTTAAGTTGTGGTTCGTAAATCACACACAGAAGGAGTATGACATCATTCCCTGCTTAGGCCGTTACTCCACTATATCTTTACATAGATATTTGTTTGCTGCTATATTATTGTTCTAAATGTCGAGTACAGCCTCTTTTAAATAAACAAATATTGACAGATGACTAATCTGTAAGGCAGCACGGGACATTTCTTAAAGGGGTGATAGAATGATTATATAGGGTATTTCACACTGTTCCTTAAGGTCTCTTAATAGGGTATGTAACATTGGTTGGGCTGAAAATTACTACCCTGTGAATATGGCCCTATTTGTAACAAGAGCTTTTCTTCCAAATATGGTATGAACATCAATATTTAGATGAGCTGCGCGCTGATTGGTTTGAGCAAACCACATAGAAACACATTGGAGACGAGAAAGCAGGTCTCATATTTCAGACACTGCAATGTTTCGTTACTAAATTCACTTCTGAGACTTTTTTATGCGAGAAATCAACTACATAAAGCTCAAATATGGGCCGTTTTACAAAAATGTATGGCTAATTGCAAATTTGGTAAGACGTGTCGGATTTCAGGAGGTCCACACAGTCTGACGAGACAGCGGCAGCCCCGCTGCGCTCCATACCCAGGAGAAAGTCACCGTTTCTGGGTTAGCTACTGGACAACCGGGGCTCGGGGCTCCGCGGAGCTGTCCGGCTGCCAGCATAACTATAATATATTTACAGTTTGAATTTCGTCACGCCACTTATATAATAGCTACCCTAAGGTCATATAAAGCTAACGCTTGTGTCAGATTTAAATTTAATGTATTTTTGTGAATAGGAGGGGTTTCGTTAGCTGCTACTGTCCATTCAATCTTATGGGTAGCTAAAGATCGAGGCTAGCTAGCTAGCTACATTTTCGGCATAACTATAATATATTTACAGTTTGAATTTCGTCACGTCACTTATATAACACCTACCATAAGGTCTTACAAAGCTAACGCTTGTGTCAGATTTACATTTAATGCATTTTTATGAATAGGAGGGGCTAGCTGCAGGCCCTGGAGCTCCGTCAGGGCCTCGGCATTTAGTAGTCCAGTAACCCAGAAACAGTGACTTTGCGCGGGTATGGAGCGCCACGGGCTTCTGTTCGTGACGGAGATCCATTTAGCTCACAGCGAGCCGGGGTCTATGAATGAGGACACTCCGGGTGGCAAGGCTGCACCGGCCACTGACACGTTAGCCTGCTGAGCTCCTGCTGAACTGCGACACACAGTCGGATAAAATTTGCAATTAGCCATCAACTTTCGTAAAATGGCCCATATTTGACCTCTACATAGTTGATTTCTCGCATAAAAAAGTCTCAGAAGTGAATTTAGTAATTAAATAGCAGACCTCTGGAGATCTGCGTGACCTAGCTAGATTCAGAAGACTAAGCTGACCTCAGGTCAGTGGTGTAGCGTATGCAAATGTTGCGGCGTGACAAAGACTAGGAGTTGAGAAGTTGACGTCAACTTTTAGCTTTGTTGAGATTCGCCCGGTTTCAGCAGCAGTTTCAAATTGTGAGATTTGCAGAGGAAAGGGGTGTCAATGGGAATTTGAGGTTCTGTGTATGTCCTATTTACCCTCCAAACTGTCGTTTTTCAACTTTGACAAGGTAAAAACAGTTTTGCGCTCTATCACCCCTTTAAGCACTTCATGTAAAAATTGCAGAATACCAAGAAATAAAGAATACTAAATACATAAAAGAAATACTTATCTTTGAAGAAAAAGTTTGAAAATAGTGGTACATGCATGGAGAGTATCATTAAACAGCCATCAAACATTATGATAGTTAGATGGGAGAAAGATGGGAGTTTAAGAAAAAGCAAGCAAGTACAATCAGAAATGTGTCTGTAGAAAGCATAGTGATGTTCTTAAGTGTTTTTTGAGTGTCTTAAATTGGTAAAATGACTGCTCATGAAATGGCATCGGCACAGAACCAAGGAAGCACAGAACTGACTGGCAGGTAAACAACCAGAACAGCCGAGCTGTTGCCACCTTTTCAGGGTCTGTTTACCTGGTTGCTGAGCTTTATCAGACAAAAGATGGCCTTAAAAAGCTATGCTGATTTAATTGCTGTTAGTGTGAACCACATCTAGGATAGAAGGATATATTCTACAAATGAGACACTTTTCAAAAATAGACACATTGTCCCCGTACTTGTATGACAGTATTACAGTGGTTGACTCTTTGTGTTGCAGTGTCAAATGGCAGCATTCACATGAGCTGCTCTGACAAACCGTTCCTTATCTATGACACTACCGCACACACAAACACACACACACACACACACACACACACACACACACACGCACACAAAGCAGAGGCAGAGTATTGTCAGTGGATGATGAAAGTGTGTATTTTATTTGAATGAAGAGCGCCGTCAAAGCAAGCAGAGGACTGAGATAATGTTTTCTCATTTCCCCTTTGCTTGTTGAGACACATTACTGAGAAGAGGAGAATGGTTTGGTTAATCACTATGTATGAGAGAAGAAAGGGGGGGGGGCAGATGGAAATGGAAAGAGGATGAATGATGGTGCAGAGGTGGAGGTGAGATAAGGTGCTCTGTTTCCATGAATGGCCAACGCATTTTTGGTCATTTTATAACCAGGGGCACAATTGTGAAATATGTTGAAGTGGAAAGACTGTATTATCAGTAAGTGTTGTTATGGCTGGCGTTAGTAATGGCCGCTTCTCTCAGCTTCTCTCAGCTTCTCTCAGCTTCTCTCATCCTTCATAAATATACATGCCTGCTAAAGCATACTGACAGTTCTCATAAACAGAGTACAAACAGGCTAACCTAAGAGATTAAGGAAAAGGAAAAAGGGTCCAAATGTGGTCTAGGAAATGCAAAGAAGAAAGGTGTGATTGTATGGCTCCACAAACATGCCACAAATGGCTGTTAATATTCCTCTCTATGGCGAAAATACTCCTAGAGTTCTCAAAAGCCTGTACACCATGTTCTCTTTGTAATGACATGGATCAACGGCTCTGTTTTAGTTACAATTCTGTATATTTTAACGTTTGATTAAGTTTAATGTTTAATGTTAGAAAGCATGCATTAACATTACAATATTGTTACTCAAAGGAAAAAGGAATAATCTTTTTATGAATACATAGACTGTTGTCTTCCAGAAATAATACTGTTTACATGACTGGAGCACTGAATATTGGTTGTGAAATATATAATCTTGTTATGAGTCCAGAAACCTGGCCTTGGTAGATGAGGATAGTGCAGAGTGACGTATGGTGGTCCTGAGGGAGTATAGTGATGTGAAGAGGAAATAAAAGTTTAAAACTGCCTGATGATCTGTTTGATCTACTGCTGCATCCGCAGGATGTTGCAGTCCTTGTCCTGTACTTGTGGTGATGTGCAGTTAATAAACTCAGATGTGTATGGAATATCTGTTTATAACCACTGCCCTAAGAAAAAAAAAAAGAAAACACAGTCAGCTGGTCCATCGGAGGTCAGAGGCAGAGCACAAGTCAGTGAAGTCATTCTCTTTGTGACGTTGTGTCACTGCATCATCAGTAGGATAACCAAATATGACATGCATTTTCCATTTGAAATGTTTAATAATGTGGACTTGCTCTTCAAAAAGCTTTCCCAAGTAAGATATAGCAACTCAAAGCCAAGTCTTCAAATAAAAAAATTATGTTTTGGTTCTCAAGTCGTTCTCTTTTGTCTATTGTATATCTATATATAATTTCGTATATTTCTTAATTTAGTGACCAGTAGATATTTGTCAGACATATATTAGACTGATGGATAACACTGACATCTAAGTAGATATTATTTTTATCAAGTGTATCTAAAGGTTGACACTCAGACACTCAGAGATCATTTCTCTTCTTTACCTTTTTATTTCTCAAAACTGTCATTGTAACCTGCATGAGCACTGCATATCCTAAGTACATGTGAAAGATCCCTTCATTTGTTTTCCTTCTCCAGTTCTGAGGGTGGTATGGAGGTGTGATTTACTTCTCAGAAGACAAAGAAAAGGTATTTGTGTGCAGCACAGTTTTGCTCTGTTTAAGAAAAAGGATATTCTGGCATTGTCAGACCTTCCTCCACAGCGCTGCGGAGGAGGGTCTGGCTTGTCCACACAGCATTCTAGGATGGAAGAAAAACGTGCTCTGTTTTATTGCCATTTCTTTAAACCAATCACAATCGTCTTGGGCGGTGTTATGCCATGCTATTTTAGTCGTGCAACAGAAACCTCAGATTGGACAGATAGTCTAGCTAGCTGTCTAGATTTACCCTGCAGAGACCTGAGGAGCAGTTAACCATAGTCCTCATAAATCGACCGGCGGCACCGGAGTGGATATAGACTAAGAAAATGATGATTCGTCTTGTATCCTGTGAGAGAATTGAAAAAGAAGTGAATGCAGGGTTTACCCTGCCATTAGGCTGACCTTTAAGGTGGACCAGCTATTCTCATTTTAGTGACAAGATGCTTCTCTAACTTTTGCTTTAGTGATCTCTCCCTCGCTGCAACCGACAACCACTAAGCTTTATGCAAATATTTGTACAATGAAGTCAAAAATATGGCAATCCGAAGAATGGCATCTTTTGGTATGAGGAAGCTGTGGTATGTGTGACTAGATTGCAAAGCAATACCCAATTTTAAGAGGTAAGAGGCATAGTGTATAGTTATATTTTATTCTAGTTTGATAAGATACTATGTTCCTACAGAGTCAAGGTCCTTTTGAATTTTATAATACATTCCATCCATCCACGAAGGATCAAGATCAAGTCTACAACACTTTCATTTGTTTGGCCCTGCACAACTATGTCACAACTCTAACTTCCTGATCGATTGTAATTTGTAATGAATTGTCAGCATGCTGTTTGGAAATGTAAATGGGGCCTCTGTTTTCATTGGTTTGAATTGTTTATTACAACAAAAAGTAATCATAAAGCCTGACAGAAGGGTATATTTTTTTTTCTATTAAACTTGGTGTTTCTTTGAATGTTAGCAGGCTATATATAGTTGACTGACTTCAGACTGATCTTATAGATATAAATGTTGCTCTTTATTGTCTGCAGTCATGAACACATTTTGTATATGCTACAACAGTTTTACACAAATGCACACGTGTGTGTGTGTGTGTGTGTGTGTGTGTGTGTGTGTGTGTGTGTGTGTGTGTGTGTGTGTGTGTGCGCGGTAGTGTCATAGATAAGGAACGATTTGTCGGATGCTAGAACCATAAAGAATGCGTTTTACGTTCTGGTGAGTTTTTTGTTTTTTCTGTATTTGTAACAACTGTAGTTTGTGTATAAAGGGTGTAGCTGTTAGATGATTTGCTTTTTGTTTGTTTTTTCTAAATGAGCCATTTACATTTTTAAAGAAAGTTTTGCCATCACAAATAAAAAAATGTAGACATTTGCATATTTTAATGTATTAATGCAGTGACACTATGGCAATGACAAAAATATTGATTCCTTCCTTTATTTCCACATGCAGCTCTGAGTATTGTGGAGATGAAGCCTCTCATCATTAGTGGCCGTGTTGGGGAAAATGTGACATTCAAATGGACCATGCTTGGAAGAGAAATACATCATCATCAAAGCAGCATATGGAGAGACTAAACATAAAAACAGAATAAAGTTGACTAACAGAGCAAAATGTTTCTTTGTGACCTTCACTAATCTCCAAATGTCAGACTCTAAGACACATTATTATAGAGTGGAGAGATTTGGCAGTGATCCATTAATAGAGGTGAATATTAAGGTACAGATGGTAAGTTAATGCTGTTATTTCCTATTTTAATTTTTTATTTTAACTAGACCTACAATATAACTATGATGATGTGAGTAGAGAGCTGCAGTTTAAAGTGTAATGAAACCTGTTAATATCTCTCCTTTTCTCTCTTTGGCCAGGAAAGGTACCTCATTGGATTGCAGGTTTGATTTTCTTAATAATAACCGCAGTGATGTGCGGACTGATTCTTATCTGGAAGATGAAGAAGAAACAACCGAGTAAGACACAAAAACCAACTGTGTACAGCAGTGGTTGGTGTGATAAATATTATTAAATATCTACCCCCCAAAACACGGTTATGAATCTAAATAAGTAACTATATAGCATGTGCATCAGACGTTTCAGATCGGTTATTCTATGTGTTTTTCAGTGGAAGAAGAAGATGCAGGAGAGGTGAGTTTTTGCCATTGTAAATCTTTCAGTGAACAATGTGTGTGGCAATGACATGCTTAAATACTGCCTGGATGGATATATAACCACAATCATTACCATATTATGCTCTTGTTCCTTAAAATGACTTTTCTTTTCCTCTATTGCTTGTAGATATCCTTAGTGTCTTATTTGATCTCTTTGCATATGCCATTTTGTAGATGTGTTGCACTAACGCATTGTTTTCCAATTTCAAATGAATTGTAATAAGATGTAAGGTCTTTTACTCAGTTTAATTTGGGACTAGTCTAATACCAAAAATCAAACATGTTATCTTCCCGCCAGAGTGCAGGTCCTGATGGAGTCTACCAATCACTCCACCCGTTGACGATGGATATAGACCAAGTCTACAGCATTCTTACACCCACAAGGCACTCCACACGGCTATGTCATAACAACCCGTTCTCATTCCGAACTCGTAAAATAAGTACGTTTGGTTAGTGTCCTTCAGCGTCTGATGCGACGAAAAAGGCACCCTTCGGCGTATTTGTGTAACGTACTGGGGAGAGCCGCAGTTGGATAAGACTTAGCGAGTTGTATGTAAGGGGAAAATTGCTGGGTAAGGACGGTGGTTGGGGTGGCCGGATGGGTAAAACACCGGACTTTCACTCAGGAGACTCGGGTTTGCGCTGGTAAAAACACCGGACTTTCACTCGGAGACTCGGGTTCGCGCCCCGAGTGTGGCATTTTGTTTCCCTGTCCGGCATGTGTTTACAGGCTTTTGAGGCGTCCTTTCCCCGTTGTTTTTCTTTTGTTTCCCGGTCTATGGCGTTTTGTTTCCGCCTCTCCGGCGTGTGTTTCCCGGGCTTTTGAGGCGTCCTTTCCCCGTTGTTTTTTCTCCTAAACCTAACCTCCGCGATTCCGTTATTGTCGCGCTTTCACCCGCGGTGTGTTTCCCGGCTTTTGAGGCGTCCTTTCCACGTTGTTTTTCTCCGAAAAAGGGGACGGCAATAGTGGCGACCAAGCACTTTTACATGAGACGCTAAAGGAGACTTTTAACGTCAAATAAGAACGAGAAAGGCTCCGGACCGAACGTTCCTTATTTTACGAGTTGGGTGTGAGAATGTGTTGGTCATAACATTCAATGATCAATGCAGCAGGAGCTATTGCGTTACTCTTACATAGCAGAACGTTAAATGATTGAAAAAACAAACATATGTTCCACTCTGACCTGCAGCTACTAACCTTAATGCCATTTGGTTCCCTTTACAAAGAGATGTGGCCACTTTGTAAATACAGTATGTTGAACAAATGTGTTATCTATCAATTACTGTAAATGCATATTTATTATGTAATTTGACATCTAGTCTGATAGCATACAGCAAATGTTATGTTCCCACTGAGTGCAGGTCCTGATGGAGTGTAACAAACAGAGTACACATCCACAAAGCTATGTCACAAATTTGATTTACTAATTGGCTGACTGGTCTAAACTGTCCCACATTTATGGATTAAAATGGATCTGATGAATGTCACTGAATGTGTATCCTCCATAGCTCTTGTCTGTTTCCACGTGTATTCTATTCTATTCTATACCTTTTTTCCCAGAATGCTGCTCTGGATTCGAATGGCGGTGGATACAAGTAGTGGCTCATAGATTTGGATTCATTACTGTAATATTCACCAGTTGGCTAATGTTTGATTGTTATGGAATGGAGCAGCACTTTCTATCGTCAAGATAGAGGCTTCTAAACCAAATATTACACAACCGGACATGTTCCAGCAGTATGAGAACATAGGTTTAAAAGTACTAAAGAGAGCACTGTTTTGTATGAAGTACATCAGTGTGTTATTGCTGCTTTGACAGAGTAATTTAAGTGGTGCATGTGTGTATCATTTTGTTGCAAAAATGCCCTTTTGTAAAAGTATTGTTACGTTTAGATTGCAGAGCTTCATCTCGACATAGAAGTTAAATATTTATCTCCAAGTGTTGAGTCTTATTTGGCTTATTTGAAGAGTTTTGACACAGTAAGCTACATTCTGCAACAAGTGTGTAAAACAATCGGCCAAAACTATAATTCTAAAGACCACAGCCCAAATACTTTTTGTGCCACAGTTTCAAATTCACACCCATACACATTGTCTTTCACATTCAAATATTGCACTTTGCTTTGCTATCTGATCACATTTTAAATAAATAATGTTTTCCTGTTCATGTTCATGGATATGGTTTTCTGTGTGTGTGTGTGTGTGTGTGTGTGTGTGTGTGTGTGTGTGTGTGTGTGTGTGTGTGTGTGTGTGTGTGTGTGTGTGTGTGTGTGTGTGTGTGTGTGTGTGTGTGTGTGTATGTCCAAAGTAATGGGAGGAGCTTCAATCTTTGAAAAGGCTAGAAGAAGGGGAAGTTAAATACTTGTAAATAAATACACTGTAAAGACTGTGGTCGGACTGACCTGATCATTTCTGTACACTTGTTTGTTGTTCTTTGATCGTCATTTTCACAATGATAGACATCTTTGCGTACTCTTGTCTTCTTTCTGGTGAGTTTTTTTTCTGTATTCTCTGTATTTGCAACCGACTGCAGCCTGTAAATGCTGTAGCTGTTAGATGATTTGCTTTGTCTTTGCTTTTGCTAAATGAACCATTTAATCGTATACTTTTTAAAATAAAGTAAAGTTTTGCTATCACAAATTATAAAATGCATCAATATTAAAAGAAATGTGCATATTTAAATTAATTTATAAACTGACACTATGACAATGACAAAAATATTTCCTTTATTTCCACTTGTAGCTCTGAGTATTGTGGAGATGAAGCCTCTCATCATTGGTGGCGTGTTGGGGAAAATGTGACATTCAGATGCTCAGAGTGGAATACTTGGATGAATGTAGAATCTAAACATAAATACTTTTGTAATAGTCCATGCACAGAAGACAAACACATTATCATCAAAGCAGCATTTGGAGAGACTAAACATAACAACAGAATAAAGTTGACTAACAGAGCAAAAGGTTTAGTTGTAACCTTCAGTAATCTCCAACAGTCAGACTCTAAGACATATTATTGTGGAGTATGAGATTTGCCCGTGATTCATTTATAATGGTGAATCTTAAAGTTACAGATGGTAAGTTTATGCAGGTAGGCTCTATTTTATTTTATTTTATTAAAGGCAGGGTTGGAAACTATTTCCAATAAATACTTTTATCATATTTTATTAATTGTCTGTACACCCTGACAGCAATAAATAATGTATGTGCTCTGAAAAAGGTGATAGATTCATCATCTGTAGCTGCTGTAATCCTGTAAAAAGGCTGCCAATCACTGCCTCGCTGACCGCTTGGACAGAACCAATGAAATGCCTCCTTGCCTCGCTGCATGTACACTACCCCTCCCCGGTTGGAGCCTGAGGTCAATGCGCGTTGCATTACTAACAGTAGACATGTTTGTTTAAATATGCGGTGTGACAACATCAGGTGTTTGTTTACCTGTGAACGACACATGAAGTACGATTGCAGTCATTTTTCTGTTTTGAAGCAGCGACGTAGTGGTGCTCGTGGTGCATCTGTGTGTGCGCCCCGAGGGCAGAGGAGGTTAGACGGAGCCCCCAGGAGATGCTACTTTTAAATCTTGCTAGCTTTTCAACATTACCAACCCTGCCTTTAAATACCACTCTTTTGTCAAAAAACCCCCAAAAGTTTCCAAATTGTTGATTGATTAATTAATATATACTGTGTTTCTTATTATCAGCTGAGTCTTCAAGTCCCAAGACAACCCTTGAAACAGTCATTGATGGTTCTACTCCCTCATTTGCTGTATCAAACAGCTCCCATGAGTCTTTAAGCAGCTCAGAAATGATAACTGATATGGCTAGATCATACATGACAACAACACCTACTGCATCAGCAACACAAGGAGCCGGGTATGAAGAGCACTTATCTGAACTTACATATCATTTTATATATAACTTCTATTTAGACATTTTAATGTTAATTGAAGTTGCAATTGGAATTTATAAAATAAGCCCAGTGCTACAAATAAGAAATCTTTCTTCCTCTTTCTGTTTTTCCAGGAAGTGTACCATATGTGATCATAGGTGTCACTGTCATAATAACCATACTGATGGTCTTACTGAAGCTCATGAGGAAGATGAGTATGAAACAACTGAGTAAGACCAAAAACAAACATTTCTACATCAGTGAAGCCTCTACCAGACACAAATACGGTAATAAATGTTGTTCTATATGTTTACAGAATTTGTGTCAAGTGCTGATACACCAAAGGAAGACGTACCAGAGGTGAGTTCCTGGTAACAGTAGTTGTTGCATCTGCTGTTGTATCATTACCATATTATGCTCTTGTTCCTTAAAATGACTTATCTTTTCCTCTATTGCTTGTAGATATCCTTAATGCCTTTTTTGGTCTCTTTGCATATGTCATTTTGTAGATGTGTTGCACTAACGCATTGTTTTCCAATTTCAAATGAATTGTAATAAGATGTAAGGTCTTTTACTCAGTTTAATTTGGGACTAGTCTAATACCAAAAATCAAACATGTTATCTTCCCGCAGAGTGCAGGTCCTGATGGAGTCTACCAATCACTCCACCCGTTGACGATGGATATAGACCAAGTCTACAGCATTCTTACACCCACAAGGCACTCCACACGGCTATGTCATAACATTCAATGATCAATGCAGCAGGAGCTATTGCGTTACTCTTACATAGCAGAACATTAAGTGATTGAAAAAACAAAAGCAAACATATGTTCCACTCTGACCTGCAGCTACTAACCTTAATGCCATTTGGTTGCCTTTACAAAGAGATGTGGCCACTTTGTAAATACAGTATGTTGAACAAATGTGTTATCTATCAATTACTGTAAATGCATATTTATTATGTAATTTGACATCTAGTCTGATAGCATACAGCAAATGTTATGTTCCCACTGAGTGCAGGTCCTGATGGAGTGTAACAAACAGACTACACATCCACAAAGCTATGTCACAAATTGACTGGTCTAAACTGTCCCACATTTATGGATTAAAATGGATCTGATGAATGTCACTGAATGTGTATCCTCCATAGCTCTTGTCTGTTTCCACGTGTATTCTATTCTATTCTATACCTTTTTTTCCCAGAATGCTGCTCTGGATTCGAATGCGGTGGATACAAGTAGTGGCTCATAGATTTGGATTCATTACTGTAATATTCACCAGTTGGCTAATGTTTGATTGTTATGGAATGGAGCAGCACTTTCTATCGTCAAGATAGAGGCTTCTAAACCAAATATTACACAACCGGACATGTTCCAGCAGTATGAGAAAATAGGTTTAAAAGTACTAAAGAGACCACTGTTTTGTATAAAGTACATCAGTGTGTTATTGCTGCTTTGAAAGAGTAATTTAAGTGGTGCATGTGTGTATCATTTTGTTGCAAAATGCCCTTTGTGAAAAGGATTGTTACGTTTAGATTGCAGAGCTTCATCTCGACATAGAAGTGAAATATTTATCTCCAAGTGTTGAGTCTTATTTGGCTTATTTGAAGAGTTTTGACACAGTGAGCTACATTCTGCAACAAGTGTGTAAACAATCGGCCAAAACTATAATTCTAAAGACCACAGCCCAAATACTTTTGTGCCACAGTTTAAAATTCACACCCATACACATTGTCTTTCACATTCAAATATTGCACTTTGCTTTGCTATCTGATCACATTTTAAATAAATAATGTTTTCCTGTTCATGTTCATGGGTATGGTTTTCTGTGTGTGTGTGTGTGTGTGTGTGTGTGTATGTGTGTGTATGTTCAAAGTAATGGGAGGAGCTTCAGTCTTTGAAAAGGCTAGAAGAAGGGGAAGTTAAATACTTGTAAATACATACACTGTAAAGACTGTGGTCGGACTGACCTGATCATTTCTGTACACTTGTTTGTTGTTCTTTGGATCGTCATTTTCACAATGATAGACATCTTTGCGTACTCTTGTCTTCTTTCTGATGAGTTTTTTTCTGTATTCTCTGTATTTGCACCGACTGCAGCCTGTAAATGCTGTAGCTGCTAAATGATTTGCTTTGTGTTTGCTTTTGCTAAATGAACCATTTAATGTATACTTTTTAAAATAAAGTAAAGTTTTGCTATCACAAATTATAAAATGCATCAATATTAAAAGAAATGTGCATATTTAAATTAATTTATAAACTGACACTATGACAATGACAAAAATATTTCCTTTATTTCCACTTGTAGCTCTGAGTATTGTGGAGATGAAGCCTCTCATCATTGGTGCGTGGCGTGTTGGGGAAAATGTGACATTCAGATGCTCAGAGTGGAATACTTGGATGAATGTAGAATCTAATGATAAATACTTTTGTAATAGTCCATGCACAGAAGACAAACACATTATCATCAAAGCAGCATTTGGAGAGACTAAACATAACAACAGAATAAAGTTGACTAACAGAGCAAAAGGTTTAGTTGTAACCTTCAGTAATCTCCAAAAGTCAGACTCTAAGACATATTATTGTGGAGTGGTGAGATTTGCCCATGATTCATTTATAATGCGGAATTTATCAGGTAGATATCTTTATTATTCATTTTATTTTATTAAAGGCAGGGTTGGAAACTATTTCCAATAAATACTTTTATCATATTTTATTAATTGTCTGTACACCCTGACAGCAATAAATAATGTATGTGCTCTGAAAAAGGTGATAGATTCATCATCTGTAGCTGCTGTAATCCTGTAAAAAGGCTGCCAATCACTGCCTCGCTGACCGCTTGGACAGAACCAATGAAATGCCTCCTTGCCTCGCTGCATGTACACTACCCCTCCCCGGTTGGAGCCTGAGGTCAATGCGCTTTGCATTACTAACAGTAGACATGTTTGTTTAAATATGCGGTGTGACAACATCAGGTGTTTGTTTACCTGTGAACGACACATGAAGTACGATTGCAGTCATTTTTCTGTTTTGAAGCAGCGACGTAGTGGTGCTCGTGTGCATCTGTGTGTGCCCCGAGGGCAGAGGAGGTTAGACGGAGCCCCCAGGAGATGCTACTTTTAAATCTTGCTAGCTTTTCAACATTACCAACCCTGCCTTTAAATATCACTCTTTTGTCAAAAAAACCCAAAAGTTTCCAAATTGTTGATTGATTAATTAATATATACTGTTTCTTATTATCAGCTGAGTCTTCAAGTCCCAAGACAACCCCGGAAACAGTCATTGATGGTTCTACTCCCTCATTTGCTGTATCAAACAGCTCCCATGAGTCTTTAAGCAGCTCAGAAATGATAACTGATATGGCTAGATCATACATGACAACAACACCTACTGCATCAGCAACACAAGGAGCCGGTATGAAGAGCACTTATCTGAACTTACATATCATTTTATATATAACTTCTATTTAGACATTTTAATGTTAATTGAAGTTGCAATTGGAAGTATTAAAAATAAGCCCAGTGCTACAAATAAGAAATCTTTCTTCCTCTTTCTGTTTTTCCAGGAAGTGTACCATATGTGATCATAGGTGTCACTGTCATAATAACCATACTGATGGTCTTACTGAAGCTCATGAGGAAGATGAGTATGAAACAACTGAGTAAGACCAAAAACAAACATTTCTACATCAGTGAAGCCTCTACCAGACAAAAAATACGGTAATAAATGTTGTTCTATATGTTTACAGAATTTGTGTCAAGTGCTGATACACCAAAGGAAGACGTACCAGAGGTGAGTTCCTGGTAACAGTAGTTGTTGCATCTGCTGTTGTATCATTACCATATTATGCTCTTGTTCCTTAAAATGACTTATCTTTTCCTCTATTGCTTGTAGATATCCTTAATGCCTTTTTGGTCTCTTTGCATGTCATTTTGTAGATGTGTTGCACTAACGCATTGTTTTCCAATTTCAAATGAATTGTAATAAGATGTAAGGTCTTTTACTCAGTTTAATTTGGGACTAGTCTAATACCACCAAAATCAAACATGTTATCTTCCCGCAGAGTGCAGGTCCTGATGGAGTCTACCAATCACTCCACCCGTTGACGATGGACATAGACCAAGTCTACAGCATTCTTACACCCACAAGGCACTCCACACGGCTATGTCATAACATTCAATGATCAATGCAGCAGGAGCTATTGCGCAACTCTTTACATAGCAGAACGTTAAATGATTGAAAAAACAAAACAAACATATGTTCCACTCTGACCTGCAGCTACTAACCTTAATGCCATTTGGTTTCCTTTACAAAGAGATGTGGCCACTTTGTAAATACAGTATGTTGAACAAATGTGTTATCTATCAATTACTGTAAATGCATATTTATTATGTAATTTGACATCTAGTCTGATAGCATACAGCAAATGTTATGTTCCCACTGAGTGCAGGTCCTGATGGAGTGTAACCAAACAGACTACACATCCACAAAGCTATGTCACAAATTGACTGGTCTAAACTGTCCCACATTTATGGATTAAAATGGATCTGATGAATGTCACTGAATGTGTATCCTCCATAGCTCTTGTCTGTTTCCACGTGTATTCTATTCTATTCTATACCTTTTTTTCCCAGAATGCTGCTCTGGATTCGAATGCGGTGGATACAAGTAGTGGCTCATAGATTTGGATTCATTACTGTATATATTCACCAGTTGGCTAATGTTTGATTGTTATGGAATGGAGCAGCACTTTCTATCAAAGATAGAGGCTTCTAAACCAAATATTACACAACCGGACATGTTCCAGCAGTATGAGAAAATAGGTTTAAAAGTACTAAAGAGACCACTGTTTTGTATGAAGTACATCAGTGTGTTATTGCTGCTTTGAAAGAGTAATTTAAGTGGTGCATGTGTGTATCATTTTGTTGCAAAAAGCCCTTTTGTAAAAGGATTGTTACGTTTAGATTGCAGAGCTTCATCTCGACATAGAAGTGAAATATTTATCTCCAAGTGTTGAGTCTTATTTGGCTTATTTGAAGAGTTTTGACACAGTGAGCTACATTCTGCAACAAGTGTGTAAACAATCGGCCAAAACTATAATTCTAAAGACCACAGCCCAAATACTTTTTGTGCCACAGTTTCAAATTCACACCCATACACATTGTCTTTCACATTCAAATATTGCACTTTGCTTTGCTATCTGATCACATTTTAAATAAATAATGTTTTCCTGTTCATGTTCATGGGTATGGTTTTCTGTGTGTGTGCGTGTGTGTGTGTGTGTGTATGTGTGTGTATGTTCAAAGTAATGGGAGGAGCTTCAGTCTTTGAAAAGGCTAGAAGAAGGGGAAGTTAAATACTTGTAAATACATACACTGTAAAGACTGTGGTCGGACTGACCTGATCATTTCTGTACACTTCTTTGTTGTTCTTTGATCGTCATTTTCACAATGATAGACATCTTTGCGTACTCTTGCTTCTTTCTGATGAGTTTTTTTTCTGTATTCTCTGTATTTGCACCGACTGCAGCCTGTAAATGCTGTAGCTGCTAAATGATTTGCTTTGTGTTTGCTTTTGCTAAATGAACCATTTAATCGTATACTTTTTAAAATAAAGTAAAGTTTTGCTATCACAAATTATAAAATGCATCAATATTAAAAGAAATGTGCATATTTAAATTAATTTATAAACTGACACTATGACAATGACAAAAATATTTCCTTTATTTCCACTTGTAGCTCTGAGTATTGTGGAGATGAAGCCTCTCATCATTGGTGGCCGTGTTGGGGAAAATGTGACATTCAGATGCTCAGAGTGGAATACTTGGATGAATGTAGAATCTAATGATAAATACTTTTGTAATAGTCCATGCACAGAAGACAAACACATTATCATCAAAGCAGCATTTGGAGAGACTAAACATAACAACAGAATAAAGTTGACTAACAGAGCAAAAGGTTTAGTTGTAACCTTCAGTAATCTAAAAGTCAGACTCTAAGACATATTATTGTGGAGTGGTGAGATTTGCCCCTGATTCATTTATAATGGTGAATCTTAAAGTTACAGATGGTAAGTTTATGCAGGTAGGCTCTATTTTATTTTATTTTATTAAAGGCAGGGTTGGAAACTATTTCCAATAAATACTTTTATCATATTTTATTAATTGTCTGTACACCCTGACAGCAATAAATAATGTATGCTGCTCGAAAAAGCAAGTGATAGATTCATCATCTGTAGCTGCTGTAATCCTGTAAAAGGCTGCCAATCACTGCCCTGGACCGCTTGGACAGAACCAATGAAATGCCTCCTTGCCTCGGCTGCATGTACACACCCCTCCCCCCGGGTTGGAGCCTGAGGTCACGCGCGCGTTGCGATTACTAAACAGTAGACATGTTTGTTTAAATATGCGGTGTGACAACATCAGGTGTTTGTTTACCTGAACTACCTGGCACGTACGAATGAACGTTGCAGTCATTTCTCTGTTTTGAAGCGGCGTAACGAGGTGGTGCTCGTGTGCATCTGTGTGTGCGCCCGAGGGCAGAGGAGGTTAGGACGGAGCCCCCAGGAGATGCTACTTTTAAATCTTGCTAGCTTTTCAACATTACCAACCCTGCCTTTAAATATCACTCTTTTGTCAAAAAAAACCCAAAAGTTTCCAAATTGTTGATTGATTAATTAATATATACTGTTGCTTCTTATCAGCTGAGTCTTCAAGTCCCAAGACAACCCCTGAAACAGTCATTGATGGTTCTACTCCCTCATTTGCTGTATCAAACAGCTCCCATGAGTCTTTAAGCAGCTCAGAAATGATAACTGATATGGCTAGATCATACATGACAACAACACCTACTGCATCAGCAACACAAGGAGCCGGTATGAAGAGCACTTATCTGAACTTACATATCATTTTATATATAACTTCTATTTAGACATTTTAATGTTAATTGAAGTTGCAATTGGAAGTATTAAAAATAAGCCCAGTGCTACAAATAAGAAATCTTTCTTCCTCTTTCTGTTTTTCCAGGAAGTGTACCATATGTGATCATAGGTGTCACTGTCATAATAACCATACTGATGGTCTTACCGAAGCTCATGAGGAAGATGAGTATGAAACAACTGAGTAAGACCAAAACAAACATTTCTACATCAGTGAAGCCTCTACCAGACAAAAATACGGTAATAAATGTTGTTCTATATGTTTACAGAATTTGTGTCAAGTGCTGATACACCAAAGGAAGGCACGCCAACGAGGTGAGTTCCTGGTAACAGTAGTTGTTGCATCTGCTGTTGTATCATTACCATATTATGCTCTTGTTCCTTAAAATGACTTATCTTTTCCCTATTGCTTGTAGATATCCTTAATGCCTTTTTTGGTCTCTTTGCATATGTCATTTTGTAGATGTGTTGCACTAACGCATTGTTTTCCAATTTCAAATGAATTGTAATAAGATGTAAGGTCTTTTACTCAGTTTAATTTTGGGATAAGTCTAATACCAAAAATCAAACATGTTATCTTCCCCAGAGGTGCAGGTCCTGATGGAGTCTACCAATCACTCCACCCGTGACGATGGACATAGACCAAGTCTACAGCATTCTTACACCCACAAGGCACTCCACACGGCTATGTCATAACATTCAATGATCAATGCAGCAGGAGCTATGCGTTACTCTTACATAGCAGAACGTTAAATGATTGAAAAAACAAAACAAACATATGTTCCACTCTGACTTGCAGCTACTAACCTTAATGCCATTTGGTTCCCTTTACAAAGAGATGTGGCCACTTTGTAAATACAGTATGTTGAACAAATGTGTTATCTATCAATTACTGTAAATGCATATTTATTATGTAATTTGACATCTAGTCTGATAGCATACAGCAAATGTTATGTTCCCACACTGAGTGCAGGTCCTGATGGAGTGTAACAAACAGACTACACATCCACAAAGCTATGTCACAAATTGACTGGTCTAAACTGTCCCACATTTATGGATTAAAATGGATCTGATGAATGTCACTGAATGTGTATCCTCCATAGCTCTTGTCTGTTTCCACGTGTATTCTATTCTATTCTATACCTTTTTTTCCCAGAATGCTGCTCTGGATTCAATGCGGTGGATACAAGTAGTGGCTCATAGATTTGGATTCATTACTGTAATATTCACCAGTTGGCTAATGTTTGATTGTTATGGAATGGAGCAGCACTTTCTATCGTCAAGATAGAGGCTTCTAAACCAAATATTACACAACCGGCATGTTCCAGCAGTATGAGAAAATAGGTTTAAAAGTACTAAAGAGACCACTGTTTTGTATGAAGTACATCAGTGTGTTATTGCTGCTTTGAAAGAGTAATTTAAGTGGTGCATGTGTGTATTTTTTTGTTGCAAAAATGCCCTTTTGTAAAAGGGATTGTTACGTTTAGATTGCAGAGCTTCATCTCGACATAGAAGTGAAATATTTATCTCCAAGTGTTGAGTCTTATTTGGCTTATTTGAAGAGTTTTGACACAGTGAGCTACATTCTGCAACAAGTGTGTAAACAATCGGCCAAAACTATAATTCTAAAGACCACAGCCCAAATACTTTTGTGCCACAGTTTCAAATTCACACCCATACACATTGTCTTTCACATTCAAATATTGCACTTTGCTTTGCTATCTGATCACATTTTAAATAAATAATGTTTTCCTGTTCATGTTCATGGGTATGGTTTTCTGTGTGTGTGTGCTGTGTGTGTGTGTGTGTATGTCGTGTATGTTTAATAATGGGAGGAGCTTCAGTCTTTGAAAAGGCTAGAAGAAGGGTAAATAATACTTGTAAATACATACACTGTAAAGACTGTGGTCGGACTGACCTGATCATTTCTGTACACTTGTTTGTTGTTCTTTGATCGTCATTTTCACAATGATAGACATCTTTGCGTACTCTTGTCTTCTTTCTGATGAGTTTTTTTCTGTATTCTCTGTATTTGCACCGACTGCAGCCTGTAAATGCTGTAGCTGCTAAATGATTTGCTTTGTGTTTGCTTTTGCTAAATGAACCATTTAATCGTATACTTTTTAAAATAAAGTAAAGTTTTGCTATCACAAATTATAAAATGCATCAATATTAAAAGAAATGTGCATATTTAAATTAATTTATAAACTGACACTATGACAATGACAAAAATATTTCCTTTATTTCCACTTGTAGCTCTGAGTATTGTGGAGATGAAGCCTCTCATCATTGGGGTGGCGTGTGTGGGGGAAAAATGTGACATTCAGATGCTCAGAGTGGAATACTTGGATGAATGTAGAATCTAATGATAAATACTTTTGTAATAGTCCATGCACAGAAGACAAACACATTATCATCAAAGCAGCATTTGGAGAGACTAAACATAACAACAGAATAAAGTTGACTAACAGAGCAAAAGGTTTAGTTGTAACCTTCAGTAATCTCCAAAAGTCAGACTCTAAGACATATTATTGTGGAGTGGTGAGATTTGCCCGTGATTCATTTATAATGGTGAATCTTAAAGTTACAGATGGTAAGTTTATGCAGGTAGGCTCTATTTTATTTTATTTTATTAAAGGCAGGGTTGGAAACTATTTCCAATAAATACTTTTATCATATTTTATTAATTGTCTGTACACCCTGACAGCAATAAATAATGTATGTGCTCTGAAAAAGAAAGGTGATAGATTCATCATCTGTAGCTGCTGTAATCCTGTAAAAGGCTGCACAATCACTGCCTCGCTGACCGCTTTGGAACAGAACCAATGAAATGCCTCCTTGCCTCGCGCACTGTACATGACCCTCCCCCCGGTTGGAGCCTGAGGTCAATGCGCGGTTGCATTACTAACAGTAGACATGTTTGTTTAAATATGCGGTGTGACAACATCAGGTGTTTGTTTACCTGTGAACGACACATAAAGTACGATTGCAGTCATTTCTCTGTTTTGAAGCAGCGACGAGTGGTGCTCGTGTGCATCTGTGTGGCCCCGAGGGCAGAGGAGGTTAGACGGAGCCCCCAGGAGATGCTACTTTTAAATCTTGCTAGCTTTTCAACATTACCAACCCTGCCTTTAAATATCACTCTTTTGTCAAAAAAAACCCCAAAAAGTTTCCAAATTGTTGATTGATTAATTAATATATACTGTTTCTTATTATCAGCTGAGTCTTCAAGTCCCAAGACAACCCCTGAAACAGTCATTGATGGTTCTACTCCCTCATTTGCTGTATCAAACAGCTCCCATGAGTCTTTAAGCAGCTCAGAAATGATAACTGATATGGCTAGATCATACATGACAACAACACCTACTGCATCAGCAACACAAGGAGCCGGTATGAAGAGCACTTATCTGAACTTACATATCATTTTATATATAACTTCTATTTAGACATTTTAATGTTAATTGAAGTTGCAATTGGAAGTATTAAAAATAAGCCCAGTGCTACAAATAAGAAATCTTTCTTCCTCTTTCTGTTTTTCCAGGAAGTGTACCATATGTGATCATAGGTGTCACTGTCATAATAACCATACTGATGGTCTTACTGAAGCTCATGAGGAAGATGAGTATGAAACAACTGAGTAAGACCAAAAACAAACATTTCTACATCAGTGAAGCCTCTACCAGACAAAAATACGGTAATAAATGTTGTTCTATATGTTTACAGAATTTGTGTCAAGTGCTGATACACCAAAGGAAGACGTACCAGAGGTGAGTTCCTGGTAACAGTAGTTGTTGCATCTGCTGTTGTATCATTACCATATTATGCTCTTGTTCCTTAAAATGACTTATCTTTTCCTCTATTGCTTGTAGATATCCTTAATGCCTTTTTGGTCTCTTTGCATATGTCATTTTGTAGATGTGTTGCACTAACGCATTGTTTTCCAATTTCAAATGAATTGTAATAAGATGTAAGTTACGTACCGTTTAATTTGGGACTAGTCTAATAACAAAAATCAAACATGTTATCTTCCCGCGAGAGAGTGCAGGTCCTGATGGAGTCTACCAATCACTCCACCCGGTTGACGATGGACATAGACCAAGTCTACAGCATTCTTACACCCACAAGGCACCTACACGGCTATGTCATAACATTCAATGATCAATGCAGCAGGAGCTATTACGTTACTCTTACATAGCAGAACGTTAAATGATTGAAAAAACAAAACAAAACATATGTTCCACTCTGACCTGCAGCTACTAACCTTAATGCCATTTGGTTCCCTTTACAAAGAGATGTGGCCACTTTGTAAATACAGTATGTTGAACAAATGTGTTATCTATCAATTACTGTAAATGCATATTTATTATGTAATTTGACATCTAGTCTGATAGCATACAGCAAATGTTATGTTCCCACTGAGTGCAGGTCCTGATGGAGTGTAACAAACAGACTACACATCCACAAAGCTATGTCACAAATTGACTGGTCTAAACTGTCCCACATTTATGGATTAAAATGGATCTGATGAATGTCACTGAATGTGTATCCTCCATAGCTCTTGTCTGTTTCCACGTGTATTCTATTCTATTCTATACCTTTTTTTCCCAGAATGCTGCTCTGGATTCGAATGCGGTGGATACAAGTAGTGGCTCATAGATTTGGATTCATTACTGTAATATTCACCAGTTGGCTAATGTTTGATTGTTATGGAATGGAGCAGCACTTTCTATCGTCAAGATAGAGGCTTCTAAACCAAATATTACACAACCGGACATGTTCCAGCAGTATGAGAAAATAGGTTTAAAAGTACTAAAGAGACCACTGTTTTGTATAAAGTACATCAGTGTGTTATTGCTGCTTTGAAAGAGTAATTTAAGTGGTGCATGTGTGTATCATTTTGTTGCAAAAATGCCCTTTTGTAAAAGGATTGTTACGTTTAGATTGCAGAGCTTCATCTCGACATAGAAGTGAAATATTTATCTCCAAGTGTTGAGTCTTATTTGGCTTATTTGAAGAGTTTTGACACAGTGAGCTACATTCTGCAACAAGTGTGTAAACAATCGGCCAAAACTATAATTCTAAAGACCACAGCCCAAATACTTTTTGTGCCACAGTTTCAAATTCACACCCATACACATTGTCTTTCACATTCAAATATTGCACTTTGCTTTGCTATCTGATCACATTTTAAATAAATAATGTTTTCCTGTTCATGTTCATGGGTATGGTTTTCTGTGTGTGTGTGCGTGTGTGTGTGTGTGTGTGTGTATGTGTGTGTATGTTCAAAGTAATGGGAGGAGCTTCAGTCTTTGAAAAGGCTAGAAGAAGGGGAAGTTAAATACTTGTAAATACATACACTGTAAAGACTGTGGTCGGACTGACCTGATCATTTCTGTACACTTCTTTGTTGTTCTTTGATCGTCATTTTCACAATGATAGACATCTTTGCGTACTCTTGCTTCTTTCTGATGAGTTTTTTTCTGTATTCTCTGTATTTGCACCGACTGCAGCCTGTAAATGCTGTAGCTGCTAAATGATTTGCTTTGTGTTTGCTTTTGCTAAATGAACCATTTAATCGTATACTTTTTAAAATAAAGTAAAGTTTTGCTATCACAAATTATAAAATGCATCAATATTAAAAGAAATGTGCATATTTAAATTAATTTATAAACTGACACTATGACAATGACAAAAATATTTCCTTTATTTCCACTTGTAGCTCTGAGTATTGTGGAGATGAAGCCTCTCATCATTGGTGGCCGTGTTGGGGAAAATGTGACATTCAGATGCTCAGAGTGGAATACTTGGATGAATGTAGAATCTAATGATAAATACTTTTGTAATAGTCCATGCACAGAAGACAAACACATTATCATCAAAGCAGCATTTGGAGAGACTAAACATAACAACAGAATAAAGTTGACTAACAGAGCAAAAGGTTTAGTTGTAACCTTCAGTAATCTCCAAAAGTCAGACTCTAAGACATATTATTGTGGAGTGGTGAGATTTGCCCGTGATTCATTTATAATGGTGAATCTTAAAGTTACAGATGGTAAGTTTATGCAGGTAGGCTCTATTTTATTTTATTTTATTAAAGGCAGGGTTGGAAACTATTTCCAATAAATACTTTTATCATATTTTATTAATTGTCTGTACACCCTGACAGCAATAAATAATGTATGTGCTCTGAAAAAGGTGATAGATTCATCATCTGTAGCTGCTGTAATCCTGTAAAAAGGCTGCCAATCACTGCCTCGCTGACCGCTTGGACAGAACCAATGAAATGCCTCCTTGCCTCGCTGCATGTACACTACCCCTCCCCGGTTGGAGCCTGAGGTCAATGCGCGTTGCATTACTAACAGTAGACATGTTTGTTTAAATATGCGGTGTGACAACATCAGGTGTTTGTTTACCTGTGAACGACACATGAAGTACGATTGCAGTCATTTTTCTGTTTTGAAGCAGCGACGTAGTGGTGCTCGTGTGCATCTGTGTGTGCCCCGAGGGCAGAGGAGGTTAGACGGAGCCCCCAGGAGATGCTACTTTTAAATCTTGCTAGCTTTTCAACATTACCAACCCTGCCTTTAAATATCACTCTTTTGTCAAAAAAAACCCCAAAAGTTTCCAAATTGTTGATTGATTAATTAATATATACTGTTTCTTATTATCAGCTGAGTCTTCAAGTCCCAAGACAACCCCTGAAACAGTCATTGATGGTTCTACTCCCTCATTTGCTGTATCAAACAGCTCCCATGAGTCTTTAAGCAGCTCAGAAATGATAACTGATATGGCTAGATCATACATGACAACAACACCTACTGCATCAGCAACACAAGGAGCCGGTATGAAGAGCACTTATCTGAACTTACATATCATTTTATATATAACTTCTATTTAGACATTTTAATGTTAATTGAAGTTGCAATTGGAAGTATTAAAAATAAGCCCAGTGCTACAAATAAGAAATCTTTCTTCCTCTTTCTGTTTTTCCAGGAAGTGTACCATATGTGATCATAGGTGTCACTGTCATAATAACCATACTGATGGTCTTACTGAAGCTCATGAGGAAGATGAGTATGAAACAACTGAGTAAGACCAAAAACAAACATTTCTACATCAGTGAAGCCTCTACCAGACAAAAATACGGTAATAAATGTTGTTCTATATGTTTACAGAATTTGTGTCAAGTGCTGATACACCAAAGGAAGACGTACCAGAGGTGAGTTCCTGGTAACAGTAGTTGTTGCATCTGCTGTTGTATCATTACCATATTATGCTCTTGTTCCTTAAAATGACTTATCTTTTCCTCTATTGCTTGTAGATATCCTTAATGCCTTTTTTGGTCTCTTTGCATATGTCATTTTGTAGATGTGTTGCACTAACGCATTGTTTTCCAATTTCAAATGAATTGTAATAAGATGTAAGGTCTTTTACTCAGTTTAATTTGGGACTAGTCTAATACCAAAAATCAAACATGTTATCTTCCCGCAGAGTGCAGGTCCTGATGGAGTCTACCAATCACTCCACCCGTTGACGATGGACATAGACCAAGTCTACAGCATTCTTACACCCACAAGGCACTCCACACGGCTATGTCATAACATTCAATGATCAATGCAGCAGGAGCTATTGCGTTACTCTTACATAGCAGAACGTTAAATGATTGAAAAAACAAAAACAAACATATGTTCCACTCTGACCTGCAGCTACTAACCTTAATGCCATTTGGTTCCCTTTACAAAATGATGTGGCCACTTTGTAAATACAGTATGTTGAACAAATGTGTTATCTATCAATTACTGTAAATGCATATTTATTATGTAATTTGACATCTAGTCTGATAGCATACAGCAAATGTTATGTTCCCACTGAGTGCAGGTCCTGATGGAGTGTAACAAACAGACTACACATCCACAAAGCTATGTCACAAATTGACTGGTCTAAACTGTCCCACATTTATGGATTAAAATGGATCTGATGAATGTCACTGAATGTGTATCCTCAATAGCTCTTGTCTGTTTCCACGTGTATTCTATTCTATTCTATTCTATACCTTTTTTTCCCAGAATGCTGCTCTGGATTCGAATGCGGTGGATACAAGTAGTGGCTCATAGATTTGGATTCATTACTGTAATATTCACCAGTTGGCTAATGTTTGATTGTTATGGAATGGAGCAGCACTTTCTATCGTCAAGATAGAGGCTTCTAAACCAAATATTACACAACCGGACATGTTCCAGCAGTATGAGAAAATAGGTTTAAAAGTACTAAAGAGAGCACTGTTTTGTATGAAGTACATCAGTGTGTTATTGCTGCTTTGGAAGAGTAATTTAAGTGGTGCATGTGTGTATCATTTTGTTGCAAAAATG
This sequence comes from Perca fluviatilis, assembly GCF_010015445.1. NCBI lineage: Eukaryota > Metazoa > Chordata > Actinopteri > Perciformes > Percidae > Perca > Perca fluviatilis. The sequence goes on along the minus strand of NC_053112.1, from coordinate 20,186,898 downwards.
CCCTTTTGTGAAAGGATTGTTACGTTTAGATTGCAGAGCTTCATCTCGACATAGAAGTGAAATATTTATCTCCAAGTGTTGAGTCTTATTTGGCTTGTTTGAAGAGTTTTGACACAGTGAGCTACATTCTGCAACAAGTGTGTAAACAATCGGCCAAAACTATAATTCTAAAGACCACAGCCCAAATACTTTTTGTGCCACAGTTTCAAATTCACACCCATACACATTGTCTTTCACATTCAAATATTGCACTTTGCTTTGCTATCTGATCACATTTTAAATAAATAATGTTTTCCTGTTCATGTTCATGGGTATGGTTTTCTCTGTGTGTGTGTGTGTGTGTGTGTGTGTGTGTGTGTGTGTGTGTGTGTGTGTGTGTGTGTGTGTGTGTGTGTGTGTGTGTGTGTGTGTGTGTATGTCCAAAGTAATGGGAGGAGCTTCAGTCTTTGAAAAGGCTAGAAGAAGGGGAAGTTAAATACTTGTAAATAAATACACTGTAAAGACTGTGGTCGGACTGACCTGATCATTTCTGTACACTTGTTTGTTGTTCTTTGATCGTCATTTTCACAATGACAGACATCTTTGTGTACTCTTGTCTTCTTTCTGGTGAGTTTTTTTTCTGTATTCTCTGTATTTGCACCGACTGCAGCCTGTAAATGCTGTAGCTGTTATATGATTTGCTTTGTGTTTGCTTTTGCAAAATGAACCATTTAATCGTATACTTTTTAAAATAAAGTTTTGCTATCACAAATTATAAAATGCATCAATATTAAAAGAAATGTGCATATTTAAATTAATTTATAAACTGACACTATGACAATGACAAAAATATTTCCTTTATTTCCACTTGTAGCTCTGAGTATTGTGGAGATGAAGCCTCTCATCATTGGTGGCCGTGTTGGGGAAAATGTGACATTCAGATGCTCAGAGTGGAATACTTGGATGAATGTAGAATCTAATGATAAATACTTTTGTAATAGTCCATGCACAGAAGACAAACACATTATCATCAAAGCAGCATTTGGAGAGACTAAACATAAAAACAGAATAAAGTTGACTAACAGAGCAAAAGGTTTAGTTGTAACCTTCAGTAATCTCCAAAAGTCAGACTCTAAGACATATTATTGTGGAGTGGTGAGATTTGCCCGTGATTCATTTATAATGGTGAATCTTAAAGTTACAGATGGTAAGTTTATGCAGGTAGGCTCTATTTTATTTTATTTTATTAAAGGCAGGGTTGGAAACTATTTCCAATAAATACTTTTATCATATTTTATTAATTGTTTGTACACCCCGACAGCAATAAATAACGTATGCGCTCTGAAAAAGGTGCAAAATAGATTCATCATCTGTAGCTGCTGTAATCCTGTAAAAAGGCTGCAATCACTGCCTCGCTGACCGCTTGGAAAGAACCAATGAAATGCCTCCTTGCCTCGCTGCATGTACACTACCCCTCCCCGGTTGGAGCCTGAGGTCAATGCGCGTTGCATTGCTAACAGTAGACATGTTTGTTTAAATATGCGGTGTGACAACATCAGGTGTTTGTTTACCTGTGAACGACACATGAAGTACGATTGCAGTCATTTTTCTGTTTTGAAGCAGCGACGTAGTGGTGCTCGTGTGCATCTGTGTGTGCCCCGAGGGCAGAGGAGGTTAGACGGAGCCCCCAGGAGATGCTACTTTTAAATCTTGCTAGCTTTTCAACATTACCAACCCTGCCTTTAAATACCACTCTTTTGTCAAAAAAACCCCAAAAGTTTCCAAATTGTTGATTAATTAATATATACTGTGTTTCTTATTATCAGCTGAGTCTTCAAGTCCCAAGACAACCCCTGAAACAGTCATTGATGGTTCTACTCCCTCATTTGCTGTATCAAACAGCTCCCATGAGTCTTTAAGCAGCTCAGAAATGATAACTGATATGGCTAGATCATACATGACAACAACACCTACTGCATCAGCAACACAAGGAGCCGGTATGAAGAGCACTTATCTGAACTTACATATCATTTTATATATAACTTCTATATAGACATTTTAATGTTAATTGAAGTTGCAATTAGAAGTATTAAAAATAAGCCCAATGCTGCAAATAAGAACATTGTGAAAACAATGCTTAATTGGTGCATTGCATAAAGCACATGAAGAAAGACACAGTAGCACAGTTTCCCAACTGCTTTAAAAGTTTAAATAATAATGAAATTGTTTCTGTAAACATGAGGAAATGAAAATAAAGTAAACGTATATTCAGATACCCAGCCATTGCAAGTATAACATAATTTGTGAAATTTACCATCCCCATGCCACCTTCATGCCACCAATTTTGATATTTTGAAATTTTCTTCAATATTCTGTACATTCAGGATCCAGTGTCCTGTGAAAAGCAAGTTTTAGGTTATTAAAAGATTATTTTCCAGTAAAGAGGATACGAGAAGCAGGGTGTGCTTAGTATTATGAAGTATGATCATGCTTTTTAAATCTTTCTTCCTCTTTCTGTTTGTCCAGGAAGTGTACCATATTTGATCATAGGTGTCATTGTCATAATAACCATACTGATGGTCTTACTGAAGCTTATGAGGAAGATGAGAATGAAACAACTGAGTAAGACCAAAAACAAACATTTCTACATCAGTGAAGCCTCTACCAGACAAAAATAATAAATGTTGTTCTATATGTTTACAGAATTTGTGTCAAGTGCTGATACACCAAAGGAAGACGTACCAGAAGTGAGTTTTCTTTCACTTGGTTCATGTGGGGTGTGGGTGTGGTTTCTGTGTGCTATTTCACAGAAACCCCGTGCTTGAAATAGTTACAAATACATTCTCTCTGCCTGTGTGAGGCTTTTTTTTTTTAAAGTCCAACCCAATATCATTACTGTACCTTTTGCATTGCACCTAACTTTGGAATTATTTTTATTTTAATTACAAAAGAAAGAAGAACCTTAGATGTCGCTGGATGATTATCTGAAGGCTAACATCAACAATCTTACACATTATATTTAAAAAGCTACACATAAGATAAACTGGTCACACCAACAGCAGTCTTTAATCATAATTTAGTATTTTCATGCCCTGCATACACTGTTACAGCACATAACACCGTTTATGATTTGTTCATACTGTACTAGCAGCATCATGTATTAATGTGAAAGAAGTTAATGAAGTAAAATGTAGAAGCCCAGATTTACCACTTATATGCACTCTGTCAAACAAACATGTCAAAAAACTTGGAAATTGCAAATTGAACAATATACAATATTGGGTTTTGTTGCCATGGTGATGACAAGGGTGTGAATTCAGGGAGACTCTTCCTTTACTTTAAAGGCTCTAAAGCTGTGTGTTTTACAGTAACCTTTAATTTGTTGTTGTGTGTGTGTGTGTGTGTGTGTGTGTGTGTGTGTGTGTGTGTGTGTGTGTGTGTGTGTGTGTGTGTGTGTGTGTGTGTGATTTATTTAACAACAATTTTTTTATTTTAATTGCAATGTTGTAATGTTATAATGTTTTTAAAATGTGACTGACTGTTTAACCTTTTAATGTGCTTACCACTTTGTTTTAGTTTTGTTTAACTCAGTGTTTTCAGTGTTTCTTATAAAAGTTTTGTTGTTTTCAATTTCAAGGAGGTTGAATGTGATGAAATCAGACCTGAGGAATGGACTGACCCAGACTTTCTCTATGCTAATTATTCCTTCCACCAAGAATCTGCAGCTGAGAGTGGTAAAACCTATTCAGAAGGTGTTTCTTTAAATTCAACTTCCAGGTTTTATGTCATTTCAAGGGGGTCGTGTGCAGAGAGCAGAGTCACAGATACCCGATGTAACTCTGTTGTGTACTCTGTTGTTCAACTTCCCAAAGAGCAAACTTGGCAATCTGAACCAAATCAATCTGAAAGCAACTAAAATGACTCCATCTATTCCCTGGCTCGCTGACACAGGCAACCAAAAGGAGGCTGCCGTGGTCAAAATGAACTTTCTTGATCAAGTCAGGACAGTGAAGAAAAGGAAAGGAACAAATTAGCTGATCTACACATGATCCAGTTTGTCATCTAATAATAATAATAATAATGATAATAATAATTATTATTATTATTAATTATTATTGTTATTGTTATTGTTATTGTTATTGTTATTGTTGTTGTTATAATTATTATAATTATTATAATATATCCAAGCACAGTATCACCGTTATATATCCTGTCACTAAGGGCCCTATTTTAACGATCTGAAACGCAAGTATGAAACGCAGAACGCAAGTAGCTTTGTGGACGGATCTCGGGCGCTGTTGCTATTATACCGGCGGGGGTAAATGAGTCTTGCGCCCCACGCTAATCTAAAATGGGTTGGTCTGAAGTAGCTAGGTGTGGTTTGGGCGTAACGTGAAAATAACCAATCAGAGCGTCATCTCATATTCCCTTTAAGAGCAGGCGCGCTTGTTCCATGGCGGATTGCTATTATAACGGCGGATTTGCCTGTCGCACGCCAGCGGGAGCTGTCTGGGATGCGGCAAAGTAATAAATGCCCGTCTTGTCCGGGTGGCGATGTTGCTGCGGCCTCTCGGGCGCATCTCCTCAAGTCTGGAGAGGATTGCTGCAGCCATGGAGCGTGGGCCAACGCACCACCTGCTCCTGTTGTGCCCCTTCCTCCTCCCCCAACTCCATCTCTGTCCACCCGCTCCACCAGGAGCGCATCGCGCATTGCCACTCCCGGACCCTCAAGTTTCCAATCCCGCCGTAATTCAACATCACGTCTCCTTAAGTCCTCTAATATTTCCTCATTTATGTCATCAACACATCCATGATTCATGGAAATGTTGTATAAATCACAAGCCACAAAGAATGCTGCAACATTTTGAGGACTGTACTGTAAAATGCCTCCTGATCTATCCAAACACCTGAAGCGCATTTTCAGTAATATTTTTCCTTGTAATTATGTATGGTTTGCAAAAATGGGAACTGCTGCGTCCTAGTAGATGAGAGAAGCAAGGTGTATGCACGTTGTGCGCACGCTACATTATGGCCAAGCATGCGCCCCTAAAACAGCATCTGAATAACACACCACTGACTTTAGACTAGCGCCGCTGACTTTAGACCAGGTTTTTCCTGGTCTGTAGCGGAATTGTTTTCTGAAACTGCAAAATAGTACCAGGGAACGATTGCGCCTGAACACGCCTCCTCTTTTCGCTGAACCGGCCCTGGGAGCGCAAATACATTCCCTAATTTACCGACGTGCGTCTGTGGAGGGAAAAGTCCGCTGTGCGTTGGGTGCAAAATAGGAATGTTACATGCGTCGGTGTACAAAGGCAATTGCGCTGGGTGCAAGATAGGGCCCTTAGTCTGATTCTTATTGTTTGCTATGTGACTCCATTACTTGAATACTTAAATTGGCATCATGTTAGCCGCAGGCACCCAAAAGACAAAAGAGTGCATAAAGGCTCATTCTCACCATAGACTGTATATTAATGGCAAGCATCGTTTGGCGGTTGCAGTGCTTAAACCTGATTTGTCTGATTAGAGTTGCAAAGAGCTTTCTGTGAGCGTCTTGAGAAAGTGTCCCACTTCTCACTTGATTTATTACCTGTAAACATTTTCATAATGAGTTTATGGTCTCAATCGCTAGTTTTAAGTCTTCTGCAATAAAGAATGATGTTAATTTTTTTAATTATGGTCTTGTTGATTTTAAAATCAGCGATAAAGCGGGGGGTGTTTTAGGGCGTGGCTATGATGTGATTGCCAGTGAAAGTGTGTAACGTAACATAGAGTGTAAGGGCTCCTCCCTCACTCCTCCTTCTCGTCTAAAATCGTCACATCCGCAACCAGGATGGCTGCGCCCGTGACGGCAAACTCGATGACAGAGAGCAGATCTCCACAAACCAATGGGTGACGTCACACATGCGCTGTCCATTAATATTAACAGTCTATGATTCTCACTGGATTGTTGCCCATAAAGCTCAGTTAACAAACTGAAATCTGTCTCTGACACATATAATGTAATCTGCCATACAAAGTCTGAAGAAAATACAAGAGATAAATAAAATAAAATATCCCATACACAGCGAAGTTGACCTTGAAGTATTTTTTTATTTTTTTTATGTTATCCTCACTAGTACTCACACGTATACACACATGCTCGCACGCATGCACGGACACACACACACCGCATATACACACACACAAACACACACTCAGCATCAAAATGAATGCTTGACAGTGGGTAATGCTTGTATTAAGCTAAACAGGAAATTGATGCAGCCATCCAGAAATAGTTGTGGTGTACCGAGTAGATCAGCGATGGAGCTTTCTCTACTCACTTTCAACTCACACTGGACCTCTGAATATTAATCTATAACTATTCTATTATTAGTCAAATGTGTTTAACATGTTTTTTTATTAAGTAATTTGTGACTTATTATTTTTTACTTCCACACAAGTAGGCTCTTTTGTAAACTGGTCTCTTTTTATTTCATTATTTAGTCGTTGAAGCAAAACTGAAGCTTTGTATTGCATGACATATTTGTGAACCCTTTGTTAACTTCCAGGAAATATATTACCCCTGGTATGCATGTTAAACTAAAAGTAGTTGTACTTGCTCAGCTTTGTTTTTTATCCCTTTTTAAAAAAAAGCTTTGGTTTGCATTTCTGTATGAAGTGCACTATACAAATAAACTTTTAAAAAACAGTTCAGAGCATTGTGAGGTTTGTTTTTTATATTTTCTGAACATTTTGATCAAGTTCACTGCTATTACAGGGTCATGGCTAGAACTGCTAAGCCTCTTTCCTGATTAACAGGTCGGTGTGTATTGAGGTAATAAATCTAGTGGGAAGTAGGGTCATTTACTTAGGGACTTCTATACAATTACATTTCTTTTTATAGCCAGTGGAGTCGCCGCCTGCTGGAAAATAGATATAATGCAGGTTTAAGGCACTTCCCCATTGGCATCACCTTTTAGGCCCGGAAGTTGCTGCTTGGGGAAGACACACACACACACACACACACACACACACACACACACACAGCCAGCAGAAGTCACCTTGGCAGCGGGAATGCCCTCCAGTAGCTGTTCTTGTCAGGTTCAGAGAGCGAGAGCAGCTTGATGTCGTTGTAATTGTTGTTACAGTTGTTGTGTACATCTGCCAGTGTGGTGGCCTGGGGTATCTGCTCTGTTGTCAATGACAGTCAATGACACTCTGCTGCTAAGTAAAAAGGATTAGTCATCTCTCTCTGTTTCTCTCTCTCTCTCTCTCTCTCTCTCTCTCTCTCTCTCTCACACACACACACACAGACACTTATGGTAGAAAAATTAAATAAATTGGAAATTGAACAAATGATGGAGAAAGGGAGATGGAAACAGCTTGCATATGTTCTGAGTCTGTGAACATATGGCCTTTACTTCTTACTCTCTCAGGTCAGAAAGCACACACACACACACACACACACACAAACAATTTTATAGAGAAGATTCCTGCCAGTAGCCACTAGCTACTATTACTACTTCTGCAAACCATCAGGTGAAAATTAGGCCTGTGTTAATATTGGGTGGCGCCATCCTGGGAACTCTCTGAGTAACATGAACTGTGTGAATAAGTGAAAACACCTGTTGGGTGTACGATGGGTGTGTAGGGGCTTGGCATTTAGAATCTATTTGACTATACATTAACATTTACAAATGTAGGGTCTGACTTTAGTTTTAAATGCTCTATGAAAAATTATAGATCAAACTGCAGTAGTGTTTTTAGGTGGGTAAAAATGTCAAGGCAACAGCTACTGCAAAACTATTAACTATTAACTAAAATTAGACAATTTTACATAACACGCTATTGCACGTTTTCCAAACAGTTTAAGACAGTGATAACATACCGGTTTTCCTTAATTTGCTGTTTTACTGGCCAATTCCAACCCCCTCTGGTCAAGTTCCATCCCCTCCAAATAACAAAAAAAGCATCTTTTCTGACAAGCTGGCAGGTAGCCACTGTTTATTCAAGTTTTAATTCAAAAGGCAGACTTTCAAATTTGTGCTGTAAAAGATAATCCACATCATTCATGGGGACCACAGAAATGCCAACACTAATGATATATGTTTGATGATTGAAACTGGCTCACATACCTCTTACATTAGTGTCGGGAGAATTTGTTTGGAAAACTTTGAAAGAACCCAACCCATTTGAGCCTGTTTCACTCCTGCTCCCCCTCGCCTCCATCACACAGTATGAATCCCTAGTGTGCTTTTCTAAATTAATAATGCAGAAACACTTCAAAACATAAACACAGATACCCATTTGATACACAGCCTAAGGGAGGTCATAGCTTTCCTACGGTGGTAGAATTTAGAGTTAGGTATTAAGATCTTTTGGGAAAGTTTACAGTCTTAAATATATGTGGTAGCACTTTTGGTATGTAGGAGAATGTGTATTTCAATGCAGGCTACTGTAGTGGAAAAACGTGGTCTTATAGGGACTTTAACATGGGCAGCATCCACCTCATGGGCAAAATATTTAAATTATAATTTATTTTTTTCCATCTTTACCTTAGGAAAGGGAGTAAACATTGTATAACAGTGGTGTATAGAGAAGTGTGTCTAAATCGCAGCCCCATAGGCAGACAGTCCCTTCCATCTTTCCCTCATGAGATACTTGCAAAATATGCTAATTATGCAAAATGTCACTAAAAATATAATCATATTGCAAAACATTTCCATCTTAAATTGTAAAAAAAAATCTACCAGTAAGGTGACATAATTTAATTTGTTTGCAAAGCATGTTAAACTGAAATTAAGACCTTTAAACAGAATCAAGTTGACTGGTTATGTCACTGAAACTATAGTTGCTCCAGCTATCAGTGCTGTCTGCTGTATGATAATAATGTATTCACATAGGTATGTGTTGAGATAGTGGAAAGTGTGTGTAATTGATACTGAAGATTGTCAACAAACAACCAAACCGAACAATCCATATTACTCAGATTAATTTGGAAGTGCAAATGATCAGTGAAATCATTACCTTAATTATCAGTTGTAGAAATCCATCACACATTACAGACAGACTTCCTTGTTTAAACTTTTACTTGCTATACCTACCTTAGCTGTACACACTCACTATGAGTGTGTTCACTTTCGGTTTAACCTCCACATACTGTAAAGTGGTTTAGATTATCTGGCTGAACTGCCGGCTTGCTTACAACCTATAAGATTGTCTGACCACTTGTGTTTCCTGCCCCGTTGAAGTTATTTTATTATGTTCTGAGATCTCAGCAATTAACTTGGTGATTCAATTTCTATCATGACCAATAGACCTGTCATTTCTACAAAATTGAAACCCAAGTAAATGAACCATAGTTGTTCTTAAGTTTAGGCAAATTAATTTGATTTGTTAACAAATATGCAAAACACACTTCACTAGCTAATGTCTTACGTTTGTTTTAAAAAGAGACAATGACGTACAGAATACATGATTTTCTTTTCAGGACATGTAAACTACACTCCCTTTTTAATCAGTGAGAGCACTGTAATATTTTTAGTGTTATCTTTCATTGTTCCACAATGCATGCTTTTGTTTACTTTAGTCAACATTTGGATGAAACACACTTTGGTCCAATGACAGAACAACCCTCCTCTGAAACTAAGACTGTGTGGAATTGGCAACCCTTTTATGTCTTATTGGACACACTATCGATGTAATAGTGGACAAGAAAGGTTCCTACATTCATCTCAAAAGAATGGTCGATATTGTCGTACTGTTATTAGAATGGAAAAGTACTTTAGCCAATTAAAAACCTTTCCAATCTCTTTTTCAATCTCTGTTATGAAATCAAATTGACCAGGTTACAAGCACACCTAGGGTTCCAAAGTGCCTTAAGCTTATTAGTTTCTACCCCATGCCCATGCCTCTAAAGTCAAAGCTAACAATTACAATCTGCACGACCTGAGTTGCATTCTGATGTTAGCCAATTACAGCTACTTTCAAAGTCATATCATACAATTAACTATCCTTGCCACCCTGGATTCTGCAGACCCATTAGCCAATTATACATCTCACCCAATGGGTTTTCTGGCACACGCAAGCAGATCCTGGAATCTGTGAATTGACATCATGAAAACACATCAACCCCTCAATCGTTTTCTCAAGTTGAAACCCTCTTATTAGCAGCTATCAAAAGCCCAAATTTAGTTCCCTCTAACCCAAGCTGAGGTGAAGCGTGCCTCTGTGAAACTTCTCTCTCCTGATAATACTGTATGGCACTTTAAACTCACCTTCACTGGAGCAAGATAATGATAACACAGAGATGGCTGCTCTGGGCACTGCATACGCATCCAGGTGTGTGAAGTAGTAATGGAGAGAGTTTCAGAGTTTGAAGTTCCTCATTTCTGTGATTGACTCATTGAGCCGGCGTAAAATGGACTGCCTGATATAGCTGTATGGAAAATTCAGGGTTATGGTTAATAAACAGATGAACATTAATGAAAGGTCTCTGAGAACTATGTCTCCTACTTGAAAGTCAAACGCCATACACACCCGTCCACCACCACGACCTCCACGCCTTTACTACTGACTTTGTGCTTTGTTTTGTTGCTAATCTTATTGCTTCCGTGCTTTGTCTTCTTTTGTGCTCAGTTCTGCTCTGCTTGTGTTGTCTTTCTTTCTTGTTTATTTGTATTTTAGTTTTTTTTTTTTTAAATCCAGGCCAGGGGACTTCAGATAAAGAACAACCTTTTGGCTAATTCTGGCATTTGAAACCTGAGTATAATCATGTGTTTTATTAACTTGCACTGTCCCCTTCTTAAACAAATGGAATTTAATTTAATTACACAATGGGCAAACTACTTCAAGCATTGGTACTAAAATTTGGTATTGGACATAAATTGTGAGGTGCAGATTCGTCCAATATGAACTTAATTCCTTGTGTTAACTTTGCAAAATAGTGGCATTTTGTTCATTGAGTCAGCAATTTACAACTGCTGTCTTTAATTTTTTATGACCCTTGTTGGAGCCATAATAAGTATATTGGTATTTATTAATTTCATTGTAGAAACAAACAAGATGATTTTTATTATTTTTCTATTTCATTTGTAAATTGTAAATTAAAATTTTGGACTTCGAATCTGGAGCAATAACTTTAATTAATTACTAAACAACGGCAACCTCCGCTCCTCCTCCTAATTAGGTCACCTTCACAGGTATAATGAGCAGCTGGGTGACAGCTTGGGAAGTTCTTTTGTTTGAGTAAAAGAGGTGGACAGAGAAACAGTTTAGTGACCTTATGTGTGATCATTTATTTTAGTGGACGTTTAAGTTTCCGTTGAAAGTCAACCACGGAGAATTTTTTTTTTTAACGTAATAAAGCTTGCATACTTTGAACGAAACGTAAGGATCTCCACGAGTGCTTATTTCCCCTACGAGTCACAATCCACCTCAAAAAGGCGACTAAGGATATAAGATGAGTGAAGCAGTCGCCACAACAACCCTAGATAAAATACAAGTGTGTCATGGTGGCTCAAGAAACACAAGCAGAAGACATAATTTGTCATTATGCTTTCCTGTGTACCGTATATACCTAATGTATATTTTTTGTGATTCTGATGAAAATGACATGAGCAATTAAATACATTTAATTTATAAAGTAATATATTACTTAAAGGTTTACTTAGAAGAGATTGTGTTAAAGGGTTTATAACCGACCATTCTTCTTCTTCTTCAAGCATTTCTGTCCAAAACCTAGGCTTGTTAAACATTAAATCATGGTATACAATTATGACTTGTAATTAGAATACTAATTCTTTGGTTATGTTTTTTTTCAAGCAACATACCTGTCTTGCTTTGAAAGTACTGTCATATATTTGTTATAAGATGATGTTGGACATTATTTGTATGCTACCTTCCATGCAAATAAACAGCCAGAAGTGCTTCACAGAATAGATAGCATTATTCTATCAACTGTTTTTGTAATATGTGTGCATTTTATTTTATCACTGTCAGAACAGAACATTTTTACAAGTCAGAAGTTACCTTCTCTAGCTCATATGTGGCTGTTACTGAAATGATGACACACACAGAAGCTGCTACTGCTGGATTGAAAATGCTGACAGAGAAATACTGAGATATCAGAGAAAACAGCGGGAGTTCCTCTAAAGCTTTGACACAAAATAAATGTACTGAGTGGAGAAAATGCATAAATTAGTTTGTGAATGATGGTTCTCAAATATATATATATATATATATATATATATATATATATATATATATATATATATATATATATATATATATATATATATATATTTGAGAACCATCATATATATATGTCCTATGTATATATACATATGTCCTACGTATATACATCTCACAGACTTCAGTTGATTTTAAAGGCTGGCAATCACAAACCTAAAACTAATAAGCCAAGTAGAAGTCTGTAATTGCTAATAGTGAGAAAAACAGAGTAAACAGCTGATGTCAGTACACTGCTGTACCTGGGAATAGTTTGATCAATAAAGGATATGAAACTCATGGAGCTTTAGTACAATTGTTATGAGTTGGACTGTTGCCATTTGCATTGAAATGATGTGTACCAGTTAGAAAATAAGGAAAGAAAAAGGAAAATGCACTCCACTTTGTTTTGCTTTGATTCTCTGTTGCATTCTCGGCCCATGTAAATTGTTATGTTGGTGTGAACATTGAATTACCTTTCCACTCTGTCATGGAAGACTTGGGGCCGGGCTTGCCCCATGATTCACCCCAGGGGTGGCGTGGTAATTGTAATACCAACCTTCACACCTTCTTCTTTTATCATTTCTCTCCCTAGGAGGTCATATAAAAGACAAAATGGCAAACAACCCCTCAGGGGGCCTACGTTTTGTGGGAGTTCTTTGTCTGAAGTATCAAAGCAGCAATAAAAAAAAAGAGGTGATATTAAAACAGTTTCTTCTTACTTGATCACTCTCCTTTCATGACGTTTGTTTGTGCCTCTGTTTATGGGGTATAATGCAGTTATAATTAGTTATAATTTGCCCTGTGGCAGTCACTTACTACATTGCAATTGAATACCAATTATCTGTGCATGCATGTGTATGGATGGATAATGACTTTAAGATATATTCTGTGGAGTTTGAATCAATTTAGCTGGCTTATGTAACGTGGTTTGTGATTCCTTTCAAGTACATTCTCTAGTGATTGAATAGCCATTTGTGTTTCTATCTTTGGTTCATTAGCAGTCATCTTGCTTTTGGTCAATACAATCGACCAGAGGCACACAGAGAACATCCTCTGTAATAAAGACAGAAATGTTTGCCTTTCTCTTTGGGCATCCTTTAGCCTGTAAAGTGTGCTCACTTTGTCCCCAAGAAATATGTTTTGTCTCCACTGGACTTTGCAACCTTGAGACAAAAAATGAGTGAATAGTTTAGCGAATCCTAAAAAATGTGATCATTTATTTTTATTTGTTTTTCATTTCAAACACAAACAATTTTACTTTATTTATTTTTTTTATTTTGAGCAACAACATCTTTCCTGAACCAGAAAATGGGAACACACTCCCGAAGTATTTTGCTAAGTATTTACAAATAACGCATTGACTAAATGTACTGGTAACTACCTGTTTTTAGTAACTATGTAGATGGGAAATGTGGCTTATTCAGGTTTTAAAACACATCTACTCACTCAATAAACACAGGCTGCTGGGAAACCAAAAAAGCCTCTTCATTGCACAAATAAATTCTAGGTAGAGCAAACAGTAATTTGAAATGCTTAAATTCTGGACATTCTGTTTGGACAAATCAGTTTTATTGTTGGGTGAGCTAAAGGAGCAGTTACCTTGCCTTGCCTGATACAGCTGTGTGTGCTAATCCACTGCCAAGACCAGTATTGTTTATGACCAATGGTAATGTTTTTTTATTATTATTATTCTTGCTTCAAACAACATATGTGCACGGCAATCACAGTACCCTGAAATTCTATTGTTAATAAATAGATGAACATTAAATGCAGGTCTTTGAGAACTATGGACTCCTACTTAAAATTCAAACGCCATACAAAACCGTCCAGCTCCATGCCTTTACTACTGACTGTAAGCTCTGTTTTGTTGCTAATCTTATTGCTTCTGTGCTGTGCTGCTAAAGGAGCAGTAACCTTTTATGTGTTTTTTCTTATATTTGTGCTACACTACATTCTACTGATGTGATCGTTTTAATATCATGTCAAGAGCTTTATAGAAATGTAACCTCATTGTTTAGCTGTCTGGCTTACAACTTTATTGTTTTGGACACTCTCGCCACTCTCATAACGTCATTTTAGGCCACAGCAGCAGCTGCTCTAAGTGAAAAGCTCTAAAACATAAACTAACATGTTCACTATTGTAAATATAGTGGAGTATGTGTAAATCAGCAATTATTTGCTCAAAAGTTTGTTATATCAACTTAAAACCCTTCTTTTCACAGCCCCCCAAAGGAAACAGTGTTGCCACTTTTGTCTGATCTTTATTTACATTGTATAGCATGCAAATATTACAAAAATGAAATCAGGATTTATAGGAAATGTGAGAGGGAGCAACAGTATGAGGTGACAGATGGCAAGAGAAAAAGAAACAAGGATTCAAGCTGATATAGGCTGTAACAGAGGCAAAAGCGGAGAGAGAAATGATGATAATAGAAAGTGTTGCTACACCAAGAACACTCATTATCCTGTCCCCTCCTATCTAACCCTTAACGTTCAGCATTTTACAATGAAGGAAAACGATGGCCCAGAAAAGGGAAAAAAAGAAAAAGAAAGTCTTTCATTTAGTCCCCCAACCTGATCTCATGAGGAGGAGAAATTGGAAACAGAGACGCGGCTCTTGGGACCTTGAGGAAATTAAATACTGAATTCAATGGGCAGACCGACTCAATCACACCACGCTTTTGTAAAATGACTCGGGAATTGAATCCCTTGCCGCTTAGCTGGGGATGTTATTGCTCTTGTAGCTATTTCTGTTTAACTAGGCACAGGGCGGGTCACACACACATACACGTACACACACACACGCGCACACACACACACACACACACACGCACGCACACACACAAACACACACCCACACACACACACACACACAAACATGCATCTCCTAAAAGAAAAATCACACATATGCACACATTTACAGTAAGTGCATGCACACACAGACCTGCAGGCACTGAGTGTTTACAGTAATACAACATATGAATCTGTCTCAAACATCATTTGGGTTGACAAGTAGAAAATATGAGAAATGAATAGATCAGTTCTTCATTTACAGATATTGATTATAATATGAAAGTCAATATTTAGTCAAATTAAAGCTGAATATTTGACATACTAGGTTATCTACATCAGACACCTTCAGATTATGCATTATTTCCTGCCATTTGCTTTTTGTTTGCCAGCTGTAAACATGGTAACAATTTGTCATCCCAACTATTCACAACAACAAATTTGAATTTAAAGAATACAGTATGTTTGCAGTGAGTGAGTGAGTGAGTGAGTGAATGAGTGATGAAAGACTGATGTGAAAATGAATGATGTTACTTGATAAGTAACTTGAGGTCTTTAATTTTAGTTGATTATTGTCTGCCTGTATGTGTCATTCCAACATGTAGTGGCCACCACCAAATCTCTGTATCTCTCAATATCTCAATCTCAATATCTCTATGCATTGGCATTTACACCTTTTCTGCACCAGCGGGGACAACAGCTGCAGCCAAACAGAGGCAGCGGCAGTCCTCCATCATTTACCATCAGTGGCCGTGCTGCTCTGGCTGATTAGGACAGATACATTAAGTGGTGTAGCCTACATTTAGTTGATAATACATGGACCTGAAACTACCGTATGAAGATGTTGCAGTTATGTGCATAAAGCATTACTCAAGCACAAGCTGTTAACATGGCTGTAACAGCTTATTTGAGGATTTTTCTTTTCTTAGCATGTTCCTTTGTGTTTTTATGGAAAGGGAAAGCTGAAATGGAGATCAAATGGAGTGCAAGTCAAAGGGAAATTTCAGCATACAGTAGCAAAAATGGATAGCACTATTATAAATTCTGTTACATTATATTATATTAGGAAATTTCTGTTTCTGTTTAACTAGTGTATTTTTGACCTTTATTTGCAAAATTCCTATTCATATATATATATATATATATATATATATATATATATATATATATATATATATATATATATATATATGGGTATGGTTTTTTCTTCATGTTCCTGTAGTTGTTTTTTATCTGCATTGGTCATTGGTCATTGGTCACATGTCTTCACAGAGAGTGTTGCAGAATATACAAACACATTTTTCACTGAGGAAAAGGAATATCAACTCTAGTTTATTCCTTTTCTTGTTTACAATTATTGGCAACAGGAACCGTGTATCTGCAAACAAACTCAAACCCAAAGGTGGCAGTGAAGGGAATTTGTGTTACAGATTGAGTTTCTTGTTGGGCTGTGTGTGTGTGTGTGTGTGTGTGTGTGTGTGTGTGTGTGTGTGTGTGTGTGTGTGTGTGTGTGTGTGTGTGTGTGTGTGTGTGTGTGTGTGTGTGTGTGTTTGTGTTGTGTGTGTGTGCTCTCACCTGGACGTGTGTCCTCTTTCCAGAGGAAGGCGCCCTGTGGAATTTGGTCAATGTGGACACCATATGGTGAGGCTAATAATTAATGTTTATCTGATGATTAATGTGTATCAAACACACACATATCTAGACACACGCATACACAGTATAACCCTATCAGACACCGAAGCTCATACCCTGGAACATATACTTGGCCATGGGCATACACACACAATTTCCCTTATACCTGTAGTGTCCAGTAAACAGTAAACAGAGAAATCACATCTTGGATGTGATTTCATTCAGTTTGTGTTGGTAAGCGAAACATTGACTCCAGACTGAGATTTTTTTTTTTTTAAATACTTTCATACTGAGCCATTCTTGGTTGATGGACTGTGGGCTAGAACACGCTGTAGAGGGAAAAGACTAGGTTTATTTACCACATTTTAGAATATCTTTGATTATACCAGCAGCAACTGCAGGAGTTTGTTTATCCTGCATATTTTTGCACAACATCACCCACATCAAGATGTTGGATCTGGCTTCTCAAGCTAGGAATTTTCAACAAAGATGTCAAACTAGAGTCCAGAAAGCTTCAACGAAATACAAATATGTCATCTGAAAATCCTCTATAAGCAACCTCTTAAAATTCAGCCCTTCTGAAGTGTATTTTTTGTAACACTACATATGTGATAGTTTACTCAAAGGGAACTCTTTCAATTCACACCTGAATATCCACTTCTTCATGGTGTT
Source organism: Perca fluviatilis (assembly GCF_010015445.1). NCBI lineage: Eukaryota > Metazoa > Chordata > Actinopteri > Perciformes > Percidae > Perca > Perca fluviatilis. The sequence goes on along the minus strand of NC_053112.1, from coordinate 20,169,612 downwards.
AGCAATCTGACCTGTGTCCTTAAAAATTTAAGACAGTGTTAGGGAAAGGAACATTTGCCTATATGGGGGCAGTTCAGTGGAACAAGTTAGATTGTCATATTAAAGTCATTTCCAGCCTGAACTCTTTTAAAAAGAGCATCAAGGTCTGGTTACTAGAGAGGGTTGCGGAATAGATTAAAGGGCAAGTTACTATTTATATTTAAGAAAAATGTTTTTATGTTATGTCATTGAATATCTTGTCTTGTCCTGATGTTTGTTGAGGACCACAATGGAAATAAGTCTTGGACTTTATTGTGTTTTTATCCTCGATTGTATTTGATGTCCTTTTGTCATGTGTAGGGCACTCTCTTACAATTAAATCAAATCAAATCAAATCGTAGTTTGTAACAGGTTAGCAGTGCTTGAGAAGTGTTGACCTCAAGACAATGAGCAGTTGATGTTAATAAAGTCAGGCATTGTATTATTCTCCATTCTGCTTTTTGTGCCGATCTTAAAAATAAAAAGGCTAACCTCCTTAACCTCATGCGTCTCCTTTACACTCCTTCATTTCTACCTGACTATACCTGCAGCAATATAAAAATATGGATATCCATACGCTCACACACATTCTCATATTCAGGGCAAAGAGAGGTTGCCTTCCCTGTGCATGTGTTTTATGCTAAAATGAAAATTCCATTTGTTGATGTTCCTGGATTAGCTTATTCAGGATTTAGTGGAAAGCAATGGGTTTTCTAAACAAGCCAGAAAGGATTTGAGCTGTGGAGGGACTGTGTGTATGTGTGTGTGTGTGTGTGTGTGTGTGTGTGTGTGTGTGTGTGTGTGTGTGTGTGTGTGTGTGTGTGTGTGTGTTTTGGGGGGTGCATATACATTTATAACTTTACTTTGCTAAGTTTGCTCTCTTCATGTTTTTCTTTATGTACGAGTGTGTGTGTCTCTGACTGAGTGTGCATTTGTGTACATAAACATAGAGTACGTGCATGTGTGTGTATGTGTGTGTGTGTGTGTGTGTGTGTGTGTGTGTGTGTGTGTGTGTTAAGAGAATTCAAGTGTATATTGTGTCTAAGGGTGTGTGTACCAGTGTATTTTTTTAAGTGTTGGCAAATGCAAACAAGAGTAGAGATTTTGGCCTCGTCACACTCCAATTTCCCCAATGTCGGTTCACTTCCAACTCCCATAATCCTCGGTTAACATTTCCTAACACGGTCAGCAGGGGCTGCACAGGTTTAAACAGCAAGTTACTGCAATTGCTATCGTGGTCACAGCACAGCAGTTTGTACATGTATCCCTAAATATATAATTTATTTTGCCATCTCTACATTCTTGTGTGCATTGTCATCTTTTGGACTTGACCAATACATTTGACTTCTTAATCCATCCTTTACCAATACAGTCTTTCATTGCACAATCAAGTAGGAGATACATTTAATCTTCTTACTTTGTAATGCAGGCACACAAAACATTTCTTGTGTCCAAGGTTATATTTTCACCAACTTCTGAATCCTTCGAATCATCTCTGTGTCACGGGACCTGGCCGTGATTGACAAACACACACACACACACGCACACACACACACACACACACACACACACACACACACACACACACACACACACACACACACACACACACACACCAAGCAAACTGGATGGATAGACCATTAAAGTGGGGTTAGACTCTCAGGTGCTCCATGTCCTTTGAGTCCTTAATTATTTCATGCCTGTAATTTGTTACCCTGAAGGAGAACTAGGCACACCAAGTCCTTGTGCGCCAAGTCCTCAAAGAGAGTCAGTGAGTGTTACATCATCAGATCCATGCTGGTAGTTTGGTTTACTTGTATGTACAACTCCTTTGCACATCTCCCTCCCTCCCTCCTCTTCCTCTTTTGATGGAGTTATGTAAGGTGAGAGAGAGACTTTCTTCAGCCAAGACAAGGAAGAGAAGGAGGAAAATCTGGTGGCAGGAGAAATCCAATTAATGAGAGAAGATGAGGTGGGGACAAAGTGTTTTCAGGGGGTGAACAAAGGCATAGAGGACAAATGCAGAACCTCTAAATTACAGTACTCTCTTCTAGAGGACATGGAAAAATGTCCCCAAAATAGAACTTGACACATGGGACTGAAGTAAACCCAAAAACATTTCTATCCAGGTGCACACACACACACACACACACACACACACACACACACACACACACACACACACACACACACACACACACACACACACACACACACACACACACACACTACACATGTAACACTCTAAGATGGATTTCTGGCTTGACAATGTTGTCCACAATTTGTGGGTGGCAGATGCAATTTGAACTGGCAGAGCACTGGTAGATGTCAGTCAGTCCAGATAAACACCCTTAAAGGCCGTCCTGGCCTAGCAACTGCAACAGCATGCCCACTTTCAAATTTAAATTGCTAGCATTTAGGACTTCCTGTCTCATCTTTTCAGTTTTTACCCTCTTTTTTTTCATCCTTTTTCAGCACACACAGTAAATACCATCAGCTCTTGGTGCAACAGTGTTTACTCTCCATCTACATGTTCACTATATTATGTTTCCATGGCGAAAAAAATGGAGAGAATTTCAATTATCACCTCAAACTTTCTTTTTAACGTGCCTTATTGATTGAAGAAAAAAAAATGTATCAAGGTTTTGCTGTCAAAGCTGAAGGCTATACACAGTTGAGAACTGAGGACAGAACTGCACATTATCTCGTGACTATACAGAGATAAAGCATGTTCGGTATTACAACTTTTCAATATCATCTGTCTCTCATTGACACTATCTGTATTGTGGATGTGTGTGTGCTTGTGTATTCAGTGCAAATGATTGACAGTCACCTGCTGGAGAAGGATGATAAGACTTACTTCTCACTCTTACCATGTCTCTCTCCGTCTCAGCCTCTCTTGCTCTGCAAATACAACAGCCATGATACCAGTGAATAACTTACATAATCTGATAAATATGTGAATCGCTGTACCAGGAGTGGTAGTTGTTGTTTATCACGGTTGTAAAACTTTAAAAAAAGTGGTGTTTTTATCAGATACTGTGGGGATAAAGACGGGACTGATATTCAACAAGAATCCTCAACCACAATGGGGATATTGCTGTTATGCAATGTATGTATCCTAGACAGCTGGATTTTTTGATGCAAATGTACCTACTGATATGTCTTATTATTTTGAGATATGTTGAATATCAATGTATAGGAAAGAAAAAACACACAGTTGAAAGTTTCAAAAAAGAGACAGACTAAACCACATTTAAAATCTAAAATTTAGTGGTGTACGCAGAATGTCCTTTAGTCCATTGAGCCTTATGCTACATACAGTACTCTACATGGGATATATGCTCAATGTGATCAATTGCTACAGGCAATCTGTTGCTTCATGATCCTGATTAAGGCTGTTCTTCTCGTTCGTCTGAAGGAGGAGAGGCAGCAGTGCACATGTGCTCGTTTACTGGTTTCCAGTTTGATCCCTCCCTGCTGGCTGTTAACTGTGTAACTAATTTGTACTGTTTTTTTTCTTCTGTTTGTGTACTGCCAACCGATACTTCAGCCCTTAATCTCAAACCGTGGGCAGCCCTGTGCTTCGACCACTCCATAAAAATTTCAGTTTGATGAATATGAATGAAATCATGAGCATTAAATCCACTTGAAGATCCATCCAGTGGCACAAGTGTGTTTGAGATTCAGTTGGACAAAATGCTGTCATTGCAGTTAAGGACAAGTAACAGTTAAGAAATTAGCCTTTGTCAAATATTCCTATGCACGTGCTCTGTTCACTGTTAGACAATCTGTACATTTGTGTCTGGTTGATTAGATGTAAGTTACTGAGATAAGATTATTTCACCACACTAAAATGCAGATCCACTCGTCTCTTTCCACATCTTTTTAAATCAGGATGCCTTGTTTCGTTCAAAAAGTAATGTGCAAAAGGGAAGTAAAACTGCATCTCTTAACTTAGAGCATTGTTGAAACTGTTGTGTTTTCTATTGTACATCTTGAAAGTGGTTATTCAACCTTGCTACAGCTGTAATCTATCCTTGTTATGTCTGTCTGTGGTACTATGAAAATAACATGCCAGATGCTCTCTATCTCTCTCTCTCTCTCTCTCTCTCTCTCTCTCTCTTGCTCTCTCTCTCACACACACACACACACACACACACAGATTGTTCAATACCCAAATATGAATCTGCTGTGTAACCAAGAGAAGGAAAAAAAACACAAAAAGAGAAATCCAATGTAATCATTTGTAGAGCACAGGCAAGTTTTAAACTTTAATAAGAAAGTTTTGCAGTGGCAGCAGGAAATGTGGAAGGGTTGACACCAACTTTGACTGTGCTAAGATTAATTATTGCTATTTTTTTCAAGGGGACAAAGTAACTACTTTCTTTTCTCATGCTGAGAGGAAAGAAATATCTGCAATATAAAGCTCAGAGGAGGCAAGTCAAGGCTCCACAAATGCACAATGCACAAATTAAGGTAACGGAAGAAAATGTGTTGACTTAAATCCTTGTGCATGTAAAGATGATAAGAAATGCCTGGTTTTGCCTTGCTTCTATTATACGCTTGAAAGGCCTGTATGTTCTACATACAGCATGTACATGTGTACTCTTGTTTGCCTTTTATTTGTACAGGATACCATGGTTAATGTATACATAAGATATTGAGAATGGGCAACATATTGTCATTGAAAATCTACTGATGGAAACACACCTGTATTTCAAAACAGATGAGGCCGAGGCAGAGGCGGACTGGCCATCTGTGTGATCTGGAGAATCACAGAACGGCCGGTACTCCAGGACGGACGGCGGGCCAGCCCACCACCCGCCACACACGCAGTCATCACCTGTTTTTTTCCCCCACTAATCTGTTTCACACTCCAGTACTGTAGGTGGCAGCAATGCACCTTTAAGTTGGATGCCAGCTGCACTGGCCGTGGCCGCCAATTAAGGAGAAGAAGAAGTGGAAGAGGAGGAAGAAACCAACAGCAAAGACGTTAGATAGAAGCCGAGAAACAAACAAACAATTTGCATAACGTGGCCACGGGTAAAAAACGGAAAGAAAAGGGTGGGGCTGAGAAGGCTAGAGAATTTTTTTTTCAGAATTTAGATACTGAAGCCACTAAATATCGCAAACTAACTGAAATATTTAGCAGCACAGCCAGCAGCAGCACCTCGCAGTTAAATATTAGCAGCAGACCCAGCAGTGAAGAAGTGAGCCAGACAGCTATGCAGCAACATGCCACCAGTGATGATGAGGGACAGAAAGATGAGCTGGTTCCACAGACAGATACAGGGCAAGTAAGTATGGAAGATGAGAGGAGAAAGAGAGTTACTTGCTAGGGATGATGTTAGAAGTGATATTCAGCTTGCTACATTTTTAATGATTACAGTAGTTAAAACAGCTAAACTTCAACATTTTAGCTGTAAAATGCCACATGCAGTAGCTAATATTAAGAAATATGTTGTGCTTTTTTAAAAATGTTGGTAACGTTACAGTTAATGCTTACAAACTTTGAAGATTTTGAATACAGAAGTTACATTTGTAATGGTGTATTTTCATTTAGATGTGGTATTATTATTTGTGCAGTAAGATTAATTACTGCATAAATTAATTAAGATTATTAAGTAATAAATTAATTTTAAGACAGCATGGAATAGATTGTATAATATGCTGTTATAACAGCATATTATATAATCTATTCCATGCTATCTAAACCTGTTTGTTTTTTTAAATCCCTTCCATCATTTGTTTATTCAGGTTGAGCTTAGACCAAGAGCCGAGAAAGACACCCATGAGCCACAATTAAAGTCTTGTGACACTCATGCCAGGCGGCAGGCGTTATTGTTGTTGTTGTCGAGTTTCCGCGCACCGATTGCTTTGGGCCGGGCCTAGTCAAAGTCCAGGGCCGTTTTTTAGTCCCAGTCTGTCCCTGGGCCCGAGGAGTGAGGAAAGAAAGACAAAAAGGGAAAAGGGGCAGATGACAAGTGAAAGCAGAGAGTAACGCAGTACTTCAGGTCAGTGGCACATGTAGAAAAAACCTATGATGCATGTCATACCCTTCTCTCTCTCCCTTCTTGCCTCTATACTGTCTGCTATAGTGGCAACGCATTTTTTCTCTTTACAAAATAAAGATTATCCATATTTGGGGGCCGTCATACATGAAAATCTTAGCACTTATTAAGTAATCACTCTCAGGTAAAACTTCAACATGTCCCTTTTCTCTTTGTCTCTTTAATGCAACATTTCTGTGAGAAACATTGTGGTTTCAAGTTTCAATTAAACTTTATTATTTTTTAGAATTACTGTAGACCTTTTCTGTACTAACCAGATCATGATCTTTCCCCAACCTTAACCAAGTGCTATCAGTGCCTTAACATAACCATAAACAAGTGTAATAAGGCTGTAGTCACTAGACACAAGATTATATTGTAAATCTGATATTTTGATGGAAAACAAACATAACTAGAAAATGCATTTCCTGCAGAAAATGCGTGTGAATGCTGAATAGCTAAATTGCTAAAGCTAAACTAGATTAATATCTTAAATCCGTAAGAAGAAGTTGAAGTAGTGAGAATAGTTGGAAAAGTGGTAATGGTTTTAATAAGTATGAATTTCATTGACAAGTTGAATAACACCACTAATGTAAAAAAAACGTTATTTTATTTTTTTTAAGCTAATACTAAAGCTAAACTAGATTGCTGATTAAACTGTGTAAGAAGACGGTGAAGTTGTAAGAAATAATTGTTCTAATAATATGATATCTATAAAAGTTGAATAATAGCCATATTGTATGAATGTTGTAGGTGTTACGACAGTGGCAGAGCAGTGGCAAGTGAGCAACATCCATTCGGCACACATTGCGGCACCACAGTGGTAAATGTCCGCAGACTGCACTTCAGTGCGGCTGCTGTGTAGCGTAAATCTCTCTCTCTTTTCTGTGAATGCAGCTGAATCAGCATTCACACAATTACGTTCAGTATCTAAATGTTTGCAATGTGTCAGATACGTTAGTTACATTTCTTCATGTTAGTAGGCAGTGTAAGACATTAAAAAGATATGTCTTCTGATGACTTGTTCACTTTGTCTGTGTTATGTATTGTATACTGTAATGTCTAATCTGTGTATTATAGGTTATAATCTGTCTGGGTCATGCACAAAAATCAGATAAGTAGAAGTCAGGTACTTTTTGTGATGAATCTTATGTGTTACAAGGAGTGGACACTTTCTGGCATTCTGTCAACTATGACTCCGGTATGTATGAGAAACGAAATGCGCAACAATGCCTTCAAAACCCAGTGCTTCAATTTTAATTTTTCATTTTGTGTGTGCGCCAGGGATGTATTGTGTGCAATTTATCACAAAAATGGATAAACATATCCATCAAATTAAAAAGGATTGGAGGAGGAGGTTTAAGCGATGCCTTTGTAGAGATGAATCCCCCTGAAAACCTCCCAACTGTAATGCAGTGGATTTGGGTTTAATTACAACCTTGTTCACAGACATGGCACATGGTTTATGCACACATATACACACATGAACACACACACAAACACACCGTAGATAATAAAACAAACACATACTCCCTGTCTGCATTGGAGTAAACACAGACACAATTTTGACTCTATTTGCAAAGCAAGAATCATGAGGACACGCATGCACAAGGACACACACAGTTTTGGCACATGAACACACAAACAGTGAGAGTGTGTATAATAAATACTGAGAGAGATCCTTTTCTTTCTTTTTTTTTGGCTACACTTTTTTGGGGGGCTTTTATGGCCTTAAATTAACAGGATAGCTTGAAGACAAGAAGTTGGAGAGAGAGGGGGGACAACATGCAGCAAAGGGCCGTGGGTCAGATTCGAACCCTAGCACTATAGCATTAAAGTCTATAGGGCATCGTTTCTGTCGCCTCCATGAGGATTTCTTAGTAATGACAACAAAACTGTCCACACGTCCACATGATACAGGCCTTCCGTGATCGCGCCCCACCCCTCCTCCACACAGTTGCTAGTAGCCAAGGAGGACACGGAGGATTAAAAAAACATGATGGACTCTTCAGAAGAGGTAATTATCTTCACTTGAGTTTCTGCGCGCGAAAGTTGCCAGACGACACAATCTTCTAAACATATCCATACTGACAAATACAGAAAGTGTTGTGTGGAGATGATAGTCTTAATTAGCTTTGTAGCAACTCATTTGGCAGAGGCTTGAATTTAACGGACGTTTATTAATATCAAAAAGTTACGCACTAAACCTTTAACACCAAATCAGGTATAAGCGATTAGCGCAGGGTTCCCTGGCGGTCTGGGAGTGTCACTTAAATGGCTCATGTGTGTGTCCATTGTGTTTCCCATGGTGCTAGCATTTAGCCATGCTACTAGTACGCCGGGTCCTATTGATTGTTTGTCTGCTTTGACAACTAACCATTATGTGAGGCCTACTATTATGATGGGTTTTAAACTGGTGCACAAGGCCAAATTAAGTGACTACACGTGAATACCTCACATGGTCATGTGATTGGCCACCGCAGCGTGACGTTGGGTTGCATTTTTCCAAAAGTAAACGCCACACTAACCACATTGAAAGAAATTGGAGTACTGGCATTTTTGCCCCAATTCCTGATTTAGTGTGAATGCAGCCTTAAGCTAGATATGCCCATTCAATAAATACTTTCAAGAGTTTACTGTGTTTGTATTTGTATTTGTTTAGAGGTATATTGCGTTGATTTGACTGGGGTTGATTTTTTTTTTTTTAAATGCAAACCTGTTTGATTATTATATTTTAATCTGACAGCCACCCTCTCTCCTGAAAAAGTCTGTTCCCATACAGTTAACTGCATTCTAAATTACATTAAGGAAACTTCTCCCAGATTACGTTTGTTACAACACGACCTTGTACCAGCAACAGGTGCACGTTGTTAAACGCAGTTTTAAAACGTGGTTAACGTTGTGAATTGAAACAAAACTCCTTGGTTAGGTTTAGGAAAAGATAATGGCTGGGGTAAAATAAGTCAGTTGGTTGTTATGTAACTTAAACATACACAAGATAAGTAAGTGAAATAAATTAACTTAACTATGTAAGTCAAAAAACATTGACTTTTGGTTTCACAAAAGACACGAACAGCATTCTTCTAGTGAAATTTCCTCCTCCCTTTGTGGACTTTGATGATTAGAAACATATTTGTGATACGTCAAAAAGAAACTGAATCCGGGAATTTCCTCGAATTGTTATTGAGAATGCAGTTTAGTTGTATGGCAACATAATTTTTAGGAGACAGGGTTGCTGACAGCTGCTTCAATATTGCTCTTTGTTAAAGTTTGATTTTCGATAGAGAGAAAAGACAACCCTCAAAAACATAGTATACCAGAGAATTCAGAGAAAGTTTACACCTTTCGGGAGCCAGTATTGGCATGTTTGAGTCATGCAATGATGGTAAAAGAAATTTTTAGGTACAAGGTTTTCCCACCTTTCCATCTGGGATCTACAGGGGTGGTTCCATACCAAAACACATTTTCAGCTAACACCGTTTACCCTGTTTTGGGGCCACTACAGAGGGAGTGTATGGTCTGAAAATGAGGAAAACATTTACAGATGGACACATTTCTGTCCATATGCTCCCCCGTATGTATAGCACCGAAGCATATTTTTAAGACCCTGTTGCAGATTGCACATCTGTAAATATGTCAAACTTTAAATATGTTAACAAGACAATTCATCTTTATTGATTATTGATGTTGTAATAACTTTTTGCATTAACTTCAGTACTCCATTTGATTAGTTTTCGCTTATCATGTTTTTTGTCCAAGGCGACCATTAAGGTTTCATCTCATCTTGAAATTTACACTATTTAATTTAGCCTGGTTACTTTGCACAGGGTTGAGGAGGCATTGGTTACATGCCATACACAGTGAGTTAAGATATAGATTTTACCAGAATACTTTAAGAGACTGTGAAAATCCCAGCTATGATGTAAACTACTTGTAGTTGCAGCCACATATTTTCTTCTTTCTGTTTAGCCTATATAATTTCTTCTTCCCCTCAACGATTGTGATTGGTTGCAGGGCTCTTCAACAAGGGATCCTCAGAGTCAATGCAGGGGGGCCTCCAAATTATTGTTAATTTTTTAAGTTTTTAAAAAAATTAAAAAGTCTTAACATGAATCCAACATATTATTAGCAAACATAAATCCCCACTGATAATAGGCATACCGGCCTATAGTTAAGGTAATCACTCAGATAGCCATCCACAGATACAGTTTATTTTAAGGATTCACTGTGCCACATGTATGTTTAACATTAAAACATGATTTATAAAATCATGCCAATAATTATTAGGGTATTTTAATAGCCTATGCAAAAAAAGGTATGAAGGCTTTAGGCTGCCCTCCATGTTATTGTAGGCCCAGTTTAATATGCAACTTTATTTTCTACAATATATGTAGCAGGGGGTCCCCATTCCATCTCTCTTTCAGTTAGGGGCTTAAAAAAACGTTGAAGAACCCTGCTTTAAAGAAATGCCAATAAACCAGAGCAAGTTTTTATCCCATTCCGGAATGCTGTGTGGAGTAGCCAGATCCTCCTCCGCTTCGCAGCGTGTGGATGGTATGGCAAAGCGAGACAAGTTGGCCCAAGACCATCCATCTTTCAATACTTTCTGACTCTGCTACCCTGTCTGTGGCAATAAGCCCCAAACTCTCTGGTTTCTACTGAAGACATAAATCGTAAAGACGGAATAAAATAAAATAAATTGAAAATGTATAATTTCATTGTCACCCCCCAAAAGGCTCAGTAATTTACTAAAACAACTGGACACTGTAGTTCTTCACAAACATAAAAAATACACATTTGGTGCTCTAGTGAGTATTTACAGCAGCAAAACCGTGTATGTGGGAATGGCTCCAAACAAATTGCTTGTGTTCATGGTAATGAAGAAACATGTCAGCCAGTTCAACAGTTGGGCTCGTTGATGTGTTTTTAATAGTTTTTGGACAACAATGAACATTAAACCCAGCCCTTTTTTTTGGGTGTGTTGGTGTGTTTGGTTGTGTGTGTTGTTTTGTGTGTTGGGTTGGGTTTGTGGTGTTGAAAAAAGGAAGAAAAAGGGAAAAAAAAAAAAAAAGGAAAAGAAAAAAAAAAAAAAAAAGGAAAAATAAAAAAAAAAAAAAAGTAAAAAAAAAAAAAAAAAAAAAAAGAAATATACAAAGAAAAAATAAAAAAAAAAAAAAAAGATGAGTTGAATTAAAAAAAAAATAAAATATTAAGGTATTAAGATAGTTAAAAAAAAAAAAAAGAGAAGATGGAGGGGTTTAAAAAAGTAAAAAAAAGGGGGGAGAAAGAGTAGGAAAAAGAAGAAGGGAATGAAAGAAAAGGGGAATGAAAAAAAAAGAAAAAAAAAAAAAAAAAAAAAAAAAAAAAAAAAAAAAAAATAAAAAAAAAAAAAAAAAAAAAAAAAAAAAAAAAAAAAAAAAAAAAAAAAAAAAAAAAAAAAAAAAAAAAAAAATAAAAAAAAAAAAAAAAAAAAAAAAAAAAAAAATTAAAAAAAAAATAATAAAAAAAAAAAAAAAAAAAAAAAAAAAAAAAAAAAAAAAAAAAAAAAAAAAAAAAAAAAAAAAAAAAAAAAAAAAAAAAAAAAAAAAAAAAAAAAAAAAAAAAAAAAAAAAAAAAAAAAAAAAACACACACATTCACTCACAGCCCATTAAATATAATTTTTTTTTTTTTTTTTTTCGGCTAAAATTGTTTTTTTTTTTATTTTTATTTTAAATATAATTTGTTTTTTTTTTTATTGTATTGTTTTTTTTATAATATATGGTTTTTTTTTTTTTTATTTTTTGTTATTAAATTTTTTTTTTTTATTTTTTTTAATGGGAGTTTTTGTTTTTATTTTGTTTTGGGGTGTTTTAATTAATTTTTATTTTTTTTTTTTTGTTTTTTTTTTTTTTTTTTCCTTTTATCCCCTCATGCCCATTCCTTTTTTTTTTTTTTTTTTTTTTTTTTTTTTTTTTTTTTTTTTTTTTTTTTTTTTATTGTTTTTTTTTAAATTTTTAATTTAAAATTAATAGTTTAATTTTTTATATTTTTAATTTTTTTTTTTTTTTTTTTTTTTTTTTTTTTTTTTATTATTTTTTTTTAAAAAATAAAAAAAAAAAATGATTATATTATTATTTTTTTTTTTTTTTTTTTTGTTTTTTTTTTTTCATTTTGTTTTTTAAGTGTTTTTTGATTTTAAAAATTAAATTATTATTTTTTTTTTTTTTTTTTTTTTTTCCCCCTCCCCCCCCCCCCCCCCCCCTATTCTTTAAAAAAAAATTTTTGTTTTTTTTTTTTTTTTTAAATAAAAAAGATAAAAAAAAAAAAAGTAAATTTAAAATTAGGGAAAAAAAGAGAAAAAAATTTTTTTTTGTTTTTTTTTTTTTTTTTTATGTTTTTTTTTGTTTTTTGAAAAAAGAGAAAAAGAAAAATTTTTATTTTATATTTATTAAATATTTTTTTTTTATTTTGCGTTTTTTCCCCAAAAAGGTGTGGTGTTTTTTTTAAAAAAGGGGGGGGAACCAGCCTTATCCTTTAAAATTGACATTTAGAACGTTCATACGAAAAATTTTAATAAAATCAGTAACATATATAGAAAGCTTAGCGTGAAACACGTTTGCTGATTTGGAGAGCTAAACGGAGGTGTGCTTAATTCATCATTTCAAAGAGATGGAGTTTACCTCTAGGGTTGTTTCCTAACCCCCCAAAGTAGATGACATGGTAGATAAAACAAGCCTCCCCCAATTTTTTTTCCTTCTTTTCTTTCACTTCCCTTTTTCAGTTTTCTTTTGCTTAAAGAAACAGAAACAGAAGCTTTCTGATGTGGAAATTCCCTCTCCATTCAGCATTGTTCTTTGTTTGAGGAAGCTCCTTTAGAAATACCTGCAGGCGGGACTGAAAAGACAGAGGTTGAAAAGAAAGCATGCCAGGAGAGCCTTATATAACAGGCTCAGACGGTATCCAAACAAATCAAAAAGGCAAACGGGTTTTTTTATTGTGAAGCTGACAGTTGTGTTCCCTAAAGTGGGAGATGATGTTACATCCTGATGGCGTGATATTGGGCACAGGAGACACTCAAACACACATGCGAGTTTGCAGGTGTGCACATATGTGTAGAGTAACACACACACACACACACACTTCAAAAAGCACAGCTGGTGAGAAAGTGATGAGACAATGAGTTGATTCTGTCATCCTCAGTCGGTATATCCATGTTTACTCGTGCGTGTATGTTGTATGTGTGCATGTCAAGAAATGGGAATCCTGTGTCAGCTGCCCTGCTCAATGTGTCACAACATATCATGATCCAGATCCATCACTTAGAACTCCTTACCATCATCCGTCACAGTCTCTGCCTCCTCCAGGGTTACACTGCAGGGTGTCATTTGAAAGGCTGAGAGGGTCGTTCGCTGCTGGCTGCCCTCTATCAAAGCCGGGCATGAAACAGTGGAAAGGAGAAGAGGATGGCTGCCAGTTTGCTACATGATAGGATAAATCACACCTTTGCTTTGTTGAATTGGTATGTTTGGTTTGTTCAGTTTCAAACAACCCTATTTTAAAGCTATAGTGCATAGTTTCTGTTGCCCCCATGAGGAATTCTAAGTAATGACAACAAAACTGTCGGCGCGTCCACATGATATAAACCTTACATGATCGCGCACCACCCCCACCCCTCCTCCACACAGTTGCTAGTAGCCAAGGAGGACAATTAAGGATGGAGGATTAAAAAACCATGATGGACTCCTCAGAAGAGAAAATTATCTTCACTCAAGTTTCTGCATGTAAAAGTTGTCGGACGAAACAATCTTCTAACATAGCCATACTGAGAAATACAGAGAGAGGTGTGTGGAGCTGATAGGCTTAATTAGCTTTGTAGCAACTCATTTGGCAATGGCTTGAAGGTAACGGACGTTTATTATTATAAAAAAGTTACACACTAAAACTTTAAGGCTTAAAAAAGACATGTCACATGGACTGTGGACATTATACTACAGAGTAAACAGATGTAGCTAAGCATAGCAAACATCACTGAGTGATTCTCAGGTGTAGTAGGTGGTAGTCAAGAACAAAAAACTGAATATGCTAAACTCTAGACATTGATTATGTTGGGCTATTAACAGCTAAGATGTGTCTCACAGGACCAGGCTAGTTTGCAACTATTAGCCAATAAAACAATTATAACACAATTAGCATGTAAAATCAGACTAGAATTAAACAGCAAAACATGAAGAAAATAAACAGGGGATGAAACACTTAAAGGAGTATGGTAGGAGGAGACATGTACAATGCAATAAAACTATGTAAACAGCACAAGCCATTAAAACTTGATACAATCCCCCACAATTTTTGGTCCATGTCATGTTGTTGTGGTTGGAATTCTTTCTTCAAATCACAACATAACTGAGACTCGCATTTTCAGGCATCTTAGTAGTAATTTGTCGATTGGGTGCCTTTTGGAACGACTGTAGCATTGATTTCGTCTGCTCTAACAAACCAAACCAGCACACTAACACCACCAGAGTTTGTATAAAGCACTTCAGTGTGCTTCAAGTACTCAAGAACTCTTTGAAATGCTATTCTAAGGAACTCACCTGATCCACACTATAACAGCTAATCTTCAAAAAAAAGGACCAACCATGAAAGCACTCTCTCTTGAAATCCTATGCCACCCCCGTCTTTCCTTTACACTCATTTTAAACTGAGTAGATGAAAATGCAATCTTGTTGTGTTCAGCCACTATGAAGTTTGTGACACATGTCAAGTGGTTCTTGTATCTTCCAGATGTTTGTTAGAGTCCTTTGCAAATGATCGAAGTCCCTGCACAGACACAGTAATGGTGAAATTCCACTGAATGAACCAAATGAAGGATGTCTTCTCACTCTCTGAAATCATTGGGAAGGTGTAAACCAAAATTAGGCCAGCCTTGTTTAACATCAGTGAGGTTAAAAATAAGTCTGATCTTTTTTCTCTCTCTATCAAGCAGACTGGGACCGTCAGACTGAAAGGGAAGAGAGGGGATATTCTGTGTTGAGTGCGTGTGTGTGTGTGTGTGTGTGTGTGTGTGTGTGTGTGTGTGTGTGTGTGTGTGTGTGTGTGTGTGTGTTGTGCGCTGTGAATGATGATTGTCTGCTCTCCTGTAGCTGTCTATCAGAAAACACAAAGACACTGTAAGTTACTAAAGTCCTTAATTCAGCAGTTTGAAACTAGGCCATTAGAGTGTGTGTGTGTGTGTGTGTGTGTGTGTGTGTGTGTGTGTGTGTGTGTGTGTGTGTGTGTGTGTATGCAATGCATGAAAGACATGCAGGGTAAATAAAGACACGCAGGTTTGTGTGTGTCTGTGTGTACTGCATGATATTCCATCTCTGTGTGTGTAGCCTACAGCTGAAATATAGTTGACTGTGATAGGTCTGGTCTGGTCACCTCCTTTGTGACATTGACTAAAAACTGTTAAGTATGCACGCTTCTATGCAGATGTGCGTGTGTGAGCGAGAGAAAGAGAGTTGGAGTTAGAAAATGTTAAACGTGGGTATGTTGCTATGTGGAAATCTTCTCATCTTGTGTGTCTATGTGTATGTGTTCCCTTCTCATTTCACCTCTCTTCCTGCATGCAGCATCTAATCCCCTGGATTGCTGTTTAATTTAGTGTATTGATCGTTGACAAAGAGGCGAATGTGTGTCTGTCACTATGGTCTGTCAGTCAGCAAGACTGTGTGTGTTTCTTTTTTTTGTGTGTTTGGCTATGCAGACGGGTTGACAGATCTAACAAACAACTTCAATTTTACTTGCATGGAATAGAATAAATAAAAATAGAATTGTTGATCAAGTTTGAATACAGTGAGTTCAGCATGTCGTCATTCATTTGTGTGCATGAGTGTGCCTGTGAGTGTTCTTTTGCAGCGTACAACAGCAAAAATTGAATATAAGATCTAAAATAATCAAAAGTATAACACTGAAAACAGAGCCGCTCCAAAAAATGGTAAAATGTACAACATTCATATAATTATTTTATCGAAAGCACTACAATGATTCTCTCAGTCTAGGGTGACCAGATTTCCCGGAACTAAAACCGGGACACTTTGCGCGTGACTGTAGTGCTCATGCACGCACACACTTTTTAACGTGAACATGTGCCAGCCCAGGTCATACTTTTCAGAGAAAATTGAGTCCTGCTTCCATATGAATTGTTTTTTCAGGAAACCGTGACCTGTAGTAAGTAGCAGTGAGTGATTGGGAAGTAGCTTACTACAGCATATCAGAATGAGAGAACTAGATTTTTATTTGATATTTTCCAGAAATAATAATAACTGAACTGTACGTATTGGGAAGTAATGCAATCATCATGAAAACAAACTATTAGTGAATATGTTTCTAAAAAATAGCCAACGTGTTGCATCCCTACTGTCATTGCCGATCTACCAAAACGGTAATTTGTCAACGGTCCCTTACACACAACCTAGAAACAGAACAGATGATGTCGGATACAAATCTCTAGCGATAATAACTGTAATTGTTTCTTCTTGATACTCTGTAATAATGTCAACTTTCTTTGACCCTGATCACGTCATTGATCTGAATTGCTTTGTCGATCTCAAACGAAGGGGAAGTTAAAATTGAAAATCAACTGAATATCAAACGTCCAGCCAACTTCACCGCGCTTAAAACGAGACAGATAAGAAGAGGCATTGCAACAATGTTTACAAATATACATTGTAACGTTGGCTGCACAGATTATGCAGAAGCAGACCACTATGATTGATTGACTGACACACACACACATTTTTGTCATTGATTTGTGCGTCTGATGATGAAAATAATGACAACATTGTGCCATTGGCAGGGTTCAGGTTAGGCTACCTAACATTAACCTTAGCTAGCAGCTACCTAACGTTGACGTTAGCTAGCGCCAGCTGATACTAGCGATTTTTAGTCGCCGACATATTTTGGGCTTCATTTAACAAACATAAACTGTAGTAGTACACAGTCATATGTGTATTGTTTTGATTACTATTTATTTCTATTTCTCACCGTTAACCACCGGTGTCTGTACAGCATCAACAGGGGTCACCATTGTTGTTTATGTGTGTGACGTCAAAAATTGTAACTGGGAGTACAACGATCTGGTACGAGTTCACGGGTGGTAAGTTATGGGTTTGACTGCCATTCTAGGGCACTTTCACGGGTAGAAGGTTGTGAAAACACGGGTTACGGGTTGCCTGGAACGCAGCATAAAACTGGATTTTGGACTGGACTGCAACTTAAACTTAAATTAACCAGACTGCCATTCCAGGCAACCCCAGCCTCTCCAAAATGTTTTGTAGTCACAAGGAACAGCCACCCAACTCAGTCTCCCAGAAGACTCTCCAGTGTTCACACCAGGGTGTCAAATGCTGACATCACCATCCCTATGAAGGCCGGGCTCTTCTCTCTTCACCTTCACTCAAGAAGGGACAACTCTACTGCATCTTTCAACAGGGGGTTCAGACCAGCTCTCAGCTAAGCATGGCCTACTCATAAGGTAGCCATGCACAAAAGCTCCTCTGCAGCAGCTTACACAAGTGCGTGCCTGTAACCTGTTAGCACTTGAAAGAGGTGCTGTATTCCCTGTCGTCAAACTGGCTTACTTTGCTGGGACTGGGAGCTCCCAGTGAACTCAGCTGGAGTCACCGGACCGGGACCAAAAACCAACTCCGAGACTGACAGGGAGGCCAGTTTTACGACAGGGAATACAGTACCAAGATGGTTTTCTTTCCAGGTTTGTTTCCTTGCATCCTGGGGCTGAGTCGGCTAATTGGAAAGCTGTACAAAGGAAAAATTTGCTTAAAAGTTAAAGGTGCAGTAGGTAAGACATAAAACTAACTTTCTGTCATATTTGCTGAAACTGACCCTATGTTCAAGTAGAATTACATGAAGCAAGTAAAAAAAAAAAAAACACCTACAGCCCGTAGTGCGATTTGCAAACATCCACACCTCCCTGTTCAGATGCACCAATCAGGGCCAAGGGGGGTGTCTAACTGTATGTCATTCACTGCTCATGCATACGCATTCATTCTCCCTTGTGGGGGGAAGGGGCTTAGGAGACCGTATTATGCTTTAACAGAAAGGGGGGAGGGACTGAGAAGTTGTCGATGTTCAAATCTTTTGGCTAAGTCCTGGATCTTCGCAATCCTTCCTACAGCACCTTTAAGAATAATGGAGAATAAGAATCAGGAGACGATTGTAATGCTTCATGTAATACAATTTTGATGAAGAGAAGACAAATAGATAAAGAAAAGGGCAAAGAAATAATTGAGAGGCAAATTTTCTGGAATCATACTGGGAATGTCAAACAGATTTAGTTGCTTAGCGACCAGTTTTGATTTCTCTCATTAAAAATAAAATATGTATTCAACATTTATGTTCTGTCTGTTTTCAAACCATGGTGTTTTACTGCCTTTTTAAGAGCAATAAGCCAAATAAGGCAGAGTTTTTTACAGTTTGATGCTGTGTGTGCTACAACAACGTGTCTAAGCTCTTCCTGAATCACTGTACATTGTGTGTAAGTGTTTTGCTCAGCCTTAACATAGACACTATGATTGGATCAATGAGTGGGAGGTGAGTATATTTCACATTAGCCTGCATTTCCCTCTCAGCCTGCCTAACTCTATTTAGTTATGAGAAGCTTACTTTACCGGCCACTGGATTCTCACGATATCACGTGATCACGCAAGGATTGCAGGATCACATATCACATGAAAATCCTTCTTTTCAGGCTTCAAGTAATGCATTTGGGTCCAAACTGTTGTTTACTTGGTTTGTATCGCAAGCATTTAGTAATACATTGTTTGTCAATGGCTGTGAGCGTTTCTGGTTTTATGAGGCCCTTGTCTGCAAGAGAACATTGTTTGTCAGTGCTGTCCAAAACCATTGCAAATCCATGACAAAATCACAATTACAACCATTTTCTTATCTGCCCCAACTACAGGTTTGGTTGGGTTTTTGTACAAAAACAATGTGGTTAAGGTTAGAAAAGAATCATAGTTTGGGTTACACATCTACTTGATTAAGGTTACGGAAAGACAGTGACCGTGGTTAAAAGAAAAAGTTGGCTGTGAGTAGAAAATATGGAAATCTATCCGTCTACCCAACCTTGTACCTACAGGATGTCAAATAAACACAGAGCTTTTACTCGGGATACCAGGGTTTATGTCACGTGTGAAACCAAAAGTCAACTGTGAGTTTCTGAAAGTAGCCAAATTTTACAGACCTTAGTCCTTACGCACTGCTGTCTGTGATGTCATGTTAGGTCCACATTTTAGTAGTTTTACATGACTAATTTTAAAGCTTTAGTGCATAACTTTTTTTTATATTAATGAATGTCAGTTATATGCAAGCCATTGCCAAATGAGTTGGTACAAAGCTAATTAAGACTATCAGCTTCACAAAACACTCTCTGTATTTCTCAGTATGGCTATGTTTAGAACATGGTATTGCCCGGCAACTTTCGCACCCAGAAACTCAAGTCAAGATAATTACCTCTTCTGAAGAGTCCATCACGTTTTTTTTAATCCTCTTTATGTCCTTGGCTACAAGTAACTGTGTGGAGGAAGGTGGGGGCACATGCGCGATTACGGAAGGCTTGTGTCATGTGGATGCAGCAACAGTGGTGTTGTCATTACTTAGAATTCCTCATGGGGGTGACAAAAACTATGCACTATAGCTTTAAGCCAATCCCTCATGTTTAACATATTTTTGTTGCCTTGACTTAACCAGTTCTGTTTTACAACATTAACTATGTGTTTAAAAGTGTGACTGTTACCTTAAAGGTCTTGTGTGTAACATGTTTAGTTGTTCATTATCAAAATCAGTGTTGCCCGTTCACAAACTTATCCTTTTCATGAATATTTACCTCCACCATCAATTCCAAGTATTCCTTTTGGCTTGAAATTTTACATTTGCATTTGCATGAACTGAGGTACACGCTCCATATTCATGCGAAATTCCTACACATTGGACCTTTAAATAGTGTCACGTGATAAAAACTGATTAAATAATATGCTGATATATGTCGTTTTGGGAGTCTTTGGAAAGTGAATAGATAAAAATCTATGTATTTTGTTGTTTAGGTATGACGGCATTTTGTAAAAACTCACAGGCAATGCAAAAAGGGAGTGTACATTCACAGACACTTTTTTGCAAATGCAACACACATACACACAGAGAAACAAACACTAACACAATTTTCATTCATTTCATCAGGCTCAGTGTTTGGTTAGGTAATCAGAGCCTGTTTATATGAAAAACACCCAGCAGAGATCAGAGATGTAACAGTAACAGAACAATCTTTCAAACAGGTGCACATAAACACGCACGTCCCATTAACAGTGTGAATATGGTTAACACACACAATACTGAACACACGCTCTACAGCAAAAATTATAAAAAAAGGTGCTTTGCTTCTGCTGAGATTTGTAACGAAGGGAACATGGATCTGAACACTGTCTCTGAGGGACAGAGGGGGGCAAGAAGAAGAAAAAAGATCAGGTGAAATAAAAAAATATTTCTACCTTCTTCTTTTTCTTGATTCCCTGGAGACACATTTTGCAGCTTTTTATTAAACACTTCCTATAGGGGACTTTGCATTAGGGGTCCAATAATTAAAGTCCCCTTGCATGTATATAATATCACATTGCACTTTGATTATTAAAATACATTGCATAAACATATTAAAAAAACTAAAAAAGTAAGATTTAATTTCCTATCAGAGCAGAAGGTAGCTTCTTCACAGAATACAATTTGGCATGTCACAGTAGGAAAATCATGGGCGTAAATAATAGCAAGCAAGATTCAACATGCTGTGAAAAATGATTTGAGAACCACACAAACTGAATAAGCGTCATTGAGGTAAGGATTGCTACTTGAGCAAGCAGTATGGATTGTGATGAAGTCAGAGATTGACCTGGTGAATGCCCAATGCTCTAATGATTTCATTATATGACACACTTTTTAAAAGGCAAAAACCCATTACCCTCCACTATTCTTCCCCCACGTCTCCACCCTGTGGTGAGTTTGCTCCCTTTTGTCTGAATGTTGAATTTAATATTTTGAACAATGGCAACCTCTTATTAAGTGAAAAGCGAAAAGTCATTATGCTCTACAATAAGTCCTTATGCTTGTACTAACCAATTACAAAAAAAAATAGTTTGACATCTCCTGCCCCACCTACACAGGTGGTTTCACTTACTTTGCCTGATTACAGCTTTTCACAGGGGAGAGTGACTGTGATTGATTGACAATTCCCTAACCCTCATGCTGGTTTTGTTACATACCTGCTAAGGCAGGGAAACTATTTTTGATATATGTCATAGCAGGAGCATTGATGAAATTAATAATGGCTGCAGTCTATTTAGGCGTTCCAGTTCCAGAGCCCTTATACTGTACATGTTAGATCATTACTAGGGCACCTAAATGGAGCAGATCCATTGTTAATGCTATTTCTTTTACAACAACAACCATTACAATTATAATTATGAATGTAAACAATTAATTGTTTTGTTATTTTGTTCATCGCTTGATTCTAAAATACATTCATCACAGCAGATGTTTTGGCAGTTATAGCAGTAAAAGCACAGATGTAATTAATAACATTATAATGGTTGCAGTCTATTTAGTTGTTCCAGTTGTTGTGCATGCTGTCTCATTGGTATGGCTTAATAGGACATTTAAATGGAACAGAGCCATCAGTTACACCCTAGCTTTTCCTGTTATGTATGACATGAAAAAGGTCTGTTGCAGTGTGGGAGA
Organism: Perca fluviatilis; assembly: GCF_010015445.1. Lineage (NCBI taxonomy): Eukaryota > Metazoa > Chordata > Actinopteri > Perciformes > Percidae > Perca > Perca fluviatilis. The sequence continues at coordinate 20,147,781 of NC_053112.1, read as the reverse complement.
AGAAATTATTAGACATAAAGGAATTCATGATTTGTTTGTGTGTTATTTCCATGGCAATAGTTTGCTATTTTGAGAGCCCTCTGAGTACTTTTACATTTGGCATGCTTTATGTGAGGAGGCTCTGGGTGTCTGGAGGTTAAGGTCTCGACCAAGGGTTACACAATAACTGTTGACGTTATATAAGTTATTCTGTATGACACGGGAAATACTTTGTAAAGCTGAGCAGATGTATTTACTAAGTTTTTGGTATATCTGTGTCTATATATATACCTGTCTCCATTCAGATTTGTGTTGTAATGAACGTATATATCCAAGTAAGAAAGACTGAGGCTCATTGAGTATTCATCTAAGTGAAGATTGACCTGAAGTACAAGTTTCCCACATCATGTATTGAATTGCTGTTGTTCGCAATGGCATTAGTTAATGTCTGCAATGGTTAAGTCAGTGTTTTATCACAGGTGTTTTCAGTTATTCTGGCTGATTAGACTTAGACAATGTACCAAAAGCAATGAAAAAGGTCTAGGTTGTCCCATTTAAACAAGTACAACAGGAGGGTCATGGAGACACCCACACAGTCATGAGAAGTCTAATCGGGCAGATTAAGTGAACGCTGATATTTTTGGTAGGCTATATTATATATAGTTTAACTATATCATGTAATATAACTAATGCTATGTATATATATATATATAGAATATTTTGTGCAGTTACAACAGTGGCTTCCTATCACAGTGTGAAGTTTCTACTCCCTTTATGCAAATGTGTTCCCCCAGCACCCTCTCTTAAAGCCAACTTGTTCAAACAGCCTTTTTATGTTATGTAGTCATACATAATGAGTAATTTTCCACACTGGTTTACCAGTTCCCCCTGCTACCTGCGCCATATATCAGCTCTTGCTGTGCAGTAACAGGATGCAGTTCTCTGACAAACAGTCTGAAAAATGTAAAAAAAACAACAACTATGGATATCCGTATACACTGAGGCCACAGATAAAGCATGCAGCACACTGTTCTACTTGAATTTTATTTTAGTCTTTTGAAAGTCGAATGGATTCTGCCAGAGCAGCGAGAATATAAAGACATGTCTTGTTTGGTAAGACAGATCTGTGTTTTGTGTCCAGGTTAGTTCATACATACAAGACATTAATTATGCCTAATAGTTAGAAACCTGCTCGGGTAGAAGTTACTTTTTATTCAGTGTCCATGCGACTTTTGAAAAATAAATATTTGGTTTGTCAGGTGTGATTGTTTGCAAAACACATGTGGGACTATGCAGGCGTAATTCACTAAAGAGATGCCAATCAAACTATTCCTCAAATTTACATACTGAGATTAAAGCTTCAGGCAGTGAAATGTTTCTTATGAGACAAACAATATGGGCAGAATTATTCTTCACTGCAGATTTGATAGGGTATGCACTAGTTATCAGTGGTGTTCGACAGATGCCTAACAGACCAAGTGGAAAGCTGACATTGCAGCTCGCAGAAGGTTTCAGTGCCATTATCTCCCCTGCTGCTCAATTGAGCTGGCAAAATACCTTAGAAAATTTGGCTCCAAAGAAAGGATGGCCCTGGCAAATTTGGTGTAAGTGGTCACATGAAATTGAACACGTCAGCAATTTCTTCTGCAAAAGCCAGAGGCAGAATGTTCTCTATATCATTATGTGTTTTGACTTCTTTTGTATTTTGTCTTATTCACTTTTGTCTCTGATGCCACGAAAGTCAAGTACATGTTTTATGTTATAATACGCAATCTTTTTCTAATACATGAATATATTAATAACTATCATCAAAATGTGTAATTACAAAAATTAATATATGACTGCTAATAATGGAGTATGTTTCTAGATAATTTCAATAAGGAGCATACTAGTGATGTGATGTTCTCAAATGTAATGATAATACTGTTGTTATTGCATACATGCCAGTAGACAGATTGGATTGGACTTTGCTAAAATAAAAATAAAAATGAATCATCATGAAGTCAGTGACAGAGGGAGAGGGGAAGACGGAGGGGAAGACGGAGGGGGGGGGGGAGATACTTGATATCTGGGTTTGTGTTGCCACCTCATGGCCATGAGGGGTAAAACAACATGACAATGCAAATGCGTCACGGGCATTTGGGCTATTTGTGACTGAAAATGAGGGCAGAAAATAATGGGCTCATAACACATAGTAACAAGCAACCTCATCACCCAAAGACCGTCGAGCAAAGAAGCACTTCTATTGTTGTTGTTGGACATAAGTGAACTGGCCAAACTGTATCCACTGGATTTTTAGTTCAAATAACTCGTTTGTGCTTGCTTTATATTGCTTTAAAAATAGCAATAAAACATGAAATGCTGCATGTAAATCATACCAAATACAACTGATCTTTGGGATGATTGCACACTTGGATCGATGCACTCTAACAGCTGCTAGACTTCTTGGATTTCAGTTGTCCTCATTTGTGCCAATTGCAAAGGGGTAAAATCATTGGTATAATTCAAGATTTAAAAAACAAGTCATAAAATGGGTTTAACAGAACCCTTAAACCATATTATATTATGTTATAAAATATACGGAATACGCTGCTTGATTGTTTGTGTATGATATGGTTGTCCACAAAAAAGTTCAATTACGTAACTAATTAACAATTCTTTTAAAAGCACATCTACTTTTTTCTCATTGAAAAATCCAGGTGGACACTCATTCTGCACTGGAGAGCTCAAGTTTCCACATCACACTTGGGCAAGTGGCATGGGATCATGATTTGCTTCTAAGCTAGTTGTTTGAAAATCATCTTGTACGCCTTTAACCCAGTGTAAGTGAGCAGTGTGAAACGTATTCCCTCAGCACCTGAATATGAAATCATCCTTTTAGTGTCAAACTCTGATATCATCATTCAGGGTCAAACATCCAAGGGAAGTAACTATGAGCAAACATCTCTGACTGAGGGGAGCAATTTAGCACTAGCACCGACTTCAATGAAATAAAAATAATGTCCACTCACAATGGCCCCTGCAGACTAATTCTGGACCCATCAAGGATGTGGACTGGCTGTAGACAGTTTTGCCATTTACTTTATTGATGTCATGTTGGCCTGCATCACAAGAACTGTGGCGTTAACTATAATACACTTTCTCTTGTCTTCCTTCACTTTCTCCCTCCACAATGTCCTCCACTGCTGCATGCTTTAGGTTATCTCTGAGCTAAAAAGAGATCCATCAGAGATAATGGCAAACCTCGGTTTCTCCTCTATTATATTTCTTTTGGATGAAACAGATAAAAGTTGGTTGGTGATGCTTTATGAGGAGACGTCAATCAAACAGGCATTCCATTTGTGAAAATTGTATCCAGATGCCTAAAATTTGCATATTGTTAACTCAAGCTCCACTTTTGACACTTCTCTCCTACTACTGCAATTTTTTAACGCTTAACATCTCTCAATCTTGGAGAAAATGTCTCTGCCTTGTGATACTTACAGCGAAGAACCAACTTCCTATGCTGCACATCAAAAGACATGCATCTACTGATGCTTCCTGTCTCTCCGTAGCTTTATGTTACTTGAGATGTTCATTTGTGCATCTGGAACAGCTCCCTCCTCCTACAAATGTTTTTTAAACTAAATCTTCACCTTGATTTTTTTTTTTAAGATTAGGCTCATAGAGACACTAATAATCAATGAGCAGTCACAGTCTTTTAGCTTAAAGGTGGGACAGCTAATGCCCCTGTAGTTCAGTTCATAAAATAGCATGCACACACACACACACACACACACACAAAGCAAACTGGATGGATAGCCCATCAAAGTGGGGTTAGACTCTCAGGTGCTCCATGTCCTTTGAGTCCTTAATTATTTAATGCCTGCAATTTGTTACCCTGAAGGAGAACTAGGCGCTCACTAAGTCCTTGTGCGTCCAATGTACTCAGTGTGACTTTGACTCTCAATACAGATGTATTTGTACTTCTGTCTACTTCTGTCTCCTGCCGATTCAATCTCTGCTGTGACAGTTATGTAGGCAGTGTTGACACAGAGATAATCAAACTTTAAAGGAGCCCCTTTGAAATGTACTTTACCTTCTTGTTCGCTTTGTTTTGATGATTTTCTCTTATCTCTAGACAGACAATTCTATTCAACAGCTACATAAATAGCAAGGAAAAGAAGAAGAAAAAAACATCCACACACGAATATTATGGGAAAAAAATGAACATTTAAAATGTATGTAATGTCAGGGGTCTGTAAGTTAGCCTGGGTTTTCAACACTAAGAAGAAGAAGAAGACTGTGTGATTTAAAGCCCCGAACAAAAGGACGGCAGCTCGGCTGTAAACTGGGTGGTGATGGACAGCATTCATAAGGGACGAGATCAAGGAAGAAACATGCTTTTCGTATTGCACTCCGCAATCCATGTTACAGTAAATTCTTTGTGTTTTTTTCCAAGGGGAGTAGAGTTAATATATACAGTCTGCTGACTGATGTTTAGAAACAATCAAAGGGTCTGTCTGAAATGATTGACAGACTAGCTTTTGCCCCCACATACACAGGTTGTCAATTGACAAGGTCTTTATGTGGCTGCTGCTCGAGTGAGATCAATGTTAGCTGTGTGTGATGAATATTTGCTGAGTCCCTCAAAACCTCTGCCGTTGTGATCTTGAAACAATTGCAGTGTTTGAAACTGGAATATTCTAAAAACTTCAGAACTTGCACTCAAAGTATCCTCATTTAAAATGTTTTTCACTTTATCTGTTCCTGCAACCACCGACACCCCACAACTGTCAGCCCACAGACGTGTGTGTGTGTGTGTGTGTGTGTGTTTGTGTTCTCCATGTAAATGTGTTTGTTGCCTGCAATGAATAATTAGTTTTGCCTTCACACTGTGTTTTTGTGTGCCTCTGTTTGTGTGGGAGTATTGGCAGAAGAGTTCATTTTCATTTCTTTATTTAGAAACTCATCAAGCAGAGAGTTGGATATTTTGGAAAAAAGCTCTGATGTTCTGATTCAGCTCGAAGTACTGATATGTGTGTGTGTGTGTGTGTGTGTGTGTGTGTGTGTGTGTGTGTGTGTGTGTGTGTGTGTGTGTGTGTGTGTGTGTGTGTGTGTGTGTGTGTGTGTGTCCATGCCTGAATGTAGGACAGTTGCATTTGTTCTGGCTTCCCCCATGGTACACAGTGTACCGCACACACACACACACACACACACAATTATCAAATTTCCTTTTCTCTCTGGACAGTGTCAAACCACTCCACTGAAAGTTCCACTTAACCACCTTTTGCATCTTTTTGGTAATTTAAAAAGCTAATTAGTAACCAAATAAATTTTTGAGTGTCATTTCACTCCACAAAAATTATGTCGCATAACACCCCACTTAAAACAGCAGTGCCAGTTTGGCCACTTTACGTTTGTTTTTATTCAAGAGTGCTACATGTTTGGACTGGAACAGGGTTGATGTGAGCAGTACAAGTGAACCAAAATAATGAAATTGCTGCCATTGAATCAAATCAATAGGCTGAAAGATGCCCAAACTCTGATAAAAGCCCAGAAACTATTAAACCTGTGTGTGCCAGAGCACCTGATCACTTCTGTGCTGGTTTTCATATCCTCTGTTGGGGATTTTGGTTGATCAGGCTTTGGGGGGGAGGCTGTTTGTTTGCATGTGTTTGTATTTCTGTGAAAAAGTTAAAGTTGTGCTAATAAATATTTTAATTTTGGATCAAATTATATGTAGGAAAGCTTTTTTTGCACACCTCTTTTGTCGGGCAGGTGCGTAGGATATGATCAAAAGTAGCAGATCAAAAAGTTTAGAGAAAATCCCTCACACTGACCATTGCAAGCAATAATTTATTAAGAAGAAAAATACAATGTTTCGGTCTCAGACCTTCATCAGGTAAATGAAGATCAAAAAGATCAAATTATATGTGAAACTGACCACAATTGCACAATTGACCAAATGTTTGTGGCGGACGAGGTTTGTTGTAACGGCTAGCTACTCAACGAGGCTGAGAGACGGGTGTGGGTGGGGATTGCAGGGGGAATCTCCAGGACGGCGAGGATGTTCGATTGCCGTTGTCAGCAGCAGGAGAACATCTTCCAGCTGCCCGATCTCCCCGTTCACTTTTCTGTAATCTTACAAAGTTACGAGTAACTAGATGGTGAAAGGTTATATGACGCCACTGACAGGCGACTAAATGAAACGTGACGTGTCTGAAAATAAAATAACAGATTTCTCTGGGTTTGCCATTTGATGGAAACATTTGGGATAGTGTAACTACACAACTCAAAAAAATATATAACATAGGTATGGTCGTTTTTAGACATTTAATGCATAAAAGTTACATATTGTACCTTTAAGGAACAGATTAGCAAGGTGGACTGGGCTCCAGGGCTTAGCAACAAATGTGTTGATGAGTCCTGGAAAACATTTAGGCTAAGTTATTTTCTGCAGGTTATAAATAAGCCAACCCCTATTAAGCAGGTAAGAGTAAAACAAGGTTATAGTCCCTGGATAGATAATGAGATTTTAGAAAACATTAAATTAAGAAATAGGGCAATGCATTCATTCAGTAAATCACACGAGAAAACTCACTACCACTACAGCCTACTGTAAAAGATACTCAGAAACAGAGAAAGATCAAGATAGCTACAAAAAAGATCACATCACTGACCAGATTAAGGGAAATAAAAATAAATACAATACCTCTAATAGACCCATATAGGTCTGGATATAGATGGTAATATTACTTTTGATAAAGACAAGGTGGCAAGCAAATTTAAGTCAAGTTTAAAGTCATATGGGGATGCTTATATTACTGTAAAAAAAAAACATTACTCTGACCTAGGAGTTCATTCCACTTTGCTAATGTGACAGAAGGGATGGTAAATAAAATGCTAGCTGATCTCAACATAACTAAAGCTACAGGGCTGGATAATAACTCAGCTAGGTTCCTGTGTGATGCCTCCTAAAAAATGTATCCTTGTATAACCCATATCATTAACATTTCATTACAGTAACGTAGATTGCCTAGGAGCATGGAACATGCTAAAATCACTCCACTATACAAAAAGAGGAGAAGATCTTAACTATGCAACTAAGCAAACACAAGCTCTTATATAAACTCAGGTTTCAAAAAAGCATACTCTACAGATATCTGTCTTTCATATCTAACCGACCTAATAGAAAAGATAATTGATGAAGGAAAACTTTGTTGGATAAGGGAGAGGGGAGAAGAGAAGACGAGTGAGATGAAGGGGCAGGAGTGAGATAATGTTAAAGAAAAGGGGCAAAGAGACAGATGAGAATGGAACAGAGAGGATAAAAAGGAAAAGATGGATGAGAAGGTAAGGGGAAGAGAAGAAAGTGAGGGTAGTTGGGAGTTCATTATAGCAGACGGTAGATCTAGAATCTGTGGCAATTATCTACATGTGCGGGAGGGGAAGTGCAGTTTACTGTGGCTCTCGATAGCTGATGCTGGTGTCCTCCCCACTGCACCCCACCAACACCCACTTCTATTTTTTTTTTTTTGTGTGTGTGTGTGTGTGTGTGTGTGTGTGTGTGTGTGTGTGTGTGTGTGTGTGTGTGTGTGTGTGTGTGTGTGGGCGCACTAACAGAGTTTTACTGGACCACTCTTTACAGAGCTGCAGTCAGCACTAATTGCCTAAAGTAGATGTAGTGTTAGAGTATGATTGGAGAAATGAGTGTAGGAGGGAAAGAAAAGGACTAAAGGTAGGTTAAAATAATTATGTGTGTGTGTGTGTGTGTGTGTGTGTGTGTGTGTGTGTGTGTGTGTGTGTGTGTTGTGTGTGTGTGTGTGTGTGTGTGTGTGTGTGTGTGTGTGTGTGTGTGCGTGTACGTGTGTGTGTTTACCTGTAGTGTCTTTATGCCCCAAATGGCCTCACAAGGTTAGAGACATTTTCAGATTCTACAAGATGCTCCTTATAGTTAAGGGTTCAGAAAGGGGTGAAGGAAAGATGTTTTAGGTTTCACAAAACTGGACAACTGGAATTCTGAAACGCAGCTTTCCAGTCTTGGACATCTGTAAAAAAAAATGTTTTCTTCCTGATGCTCATGAATAACATACTGCATTTGACTGCAAGTAACATCAGCAACATTACTTGTGATTTATAATTTTACTTGAGAGCAGGGACGTAGCTCAAAATTCTAGGCCCTGTAGAAAGGCATTTTCTATGGGCCCCTCCCTGCATCCACAGCTTTTAATTCTAGCATATTTTTGGGCCCTCCTCACATGAGGGCCCTGGGTACTCAGTCCCCTCTCCCCCCCAGTCTGACGCCCCTGCTTGAGAGTATGTTACAGTGAGTGTAAAACTAAATTAAGGTTGACTCAGAGATAAAATAAGAAAAAATAAGTATAGGAAATCGTGTGGCCTTGTCCATTGTTTTTTTCTAATATCATCCTTCATTAGCAAATACATAGCAAAGAGAGCATTACAATGTTACATTTTTGTCTAAATATAAATCAATCATGAATTTTGCGCTCTCACAAATAAATGTCTCAAATGAAGACTCTGACTCCAGTCTTTATTTGATGCCACTGGCTAATAAAAACTCCATGAGTCCCTTTCTTCTTCACATCATCCACTTTACCAACAAAGCTTAATGAACTGAAGTTCAACTCTGTGCTGTTTATATCTTGTCTAGGTGTCTGTGTCTATCAGCAACGTGCTTTTTCAAAAGGGCTATGGTCCCATTAAAAATAAAATGAGGTGATATTTTCTGATCATATATTTCTTTTAAATAAAATTACAACTACTGTTCTCATAATATTACTGTACAATGTTTTTGTGTCCTATTCTTTTTTTGTTATACAGCTGACCAAGTGACCAGGTTTAATAAAAAACTGCAACAAAGGAGTGTGTGCAGACAAAAAGAGAAAGGATATTACATAAATCCAAATTTATGTTGAATGTGCTGTGCAGGCAATGGAAATGTGATAACAAATAATTAAAGAGAGAAATGACAATATGAAGACGGTGAAATAGAAATAAAGTCTTAAGGATAATGATGCTGTTCATGCCATGTCTTTTTTTATGCTGCAAAGACTCATCTTCTCCATCCACTCAAGTATTCTCAAGCCATGGAACTATGCATATTAAAGAAAGAATATTCTCAGGTTATGAATATGAAAATGAAGGTGCTAATTTTTGTGTTGTTTATCTACATTATGTGCATTTTAAATTGCTGCAAAGCTACTAAACATTTGACAATGTTACTTTGTCTTTGTCTGATCAGGCCATTATTGGTGGTGAACTAAAATAGGTCTTCCAGACTTTGATTTATAGGACTGCCAGAAATCCTATTTTAAATTATATAAATGTGGGTAGGAGCAAACACAGCAGCAAAAACAGCACATTTAACTTTTTTGGCTTCTGTTGTGGATTCCCACCTGAATGATTTATCCACATTTCTATTCCCACCACATTTCTGCTACTGACAAATGAGAGGAAAATTCTAATTATTTTCCAAAACAACTGCACTTTGGGACAAGCAAGAGCAGCAATTTGAATTTTGGGTTTGTCTCAAGTCTCAAGTCCCCATTGAGAGTACAGCTTTCAGTTTCTACCATTGCAAATTTAATATGATTAAATAAGTAATGTAATGCTGGTTTTAGATGTATGCTTCATCATCAGAAAGAGACAGAGAGAGATAGATATGGAAGAATGAGACTCCTGCATTGGATTGAAAGTAAAATGTCAAGTTAGGGGTCACCTAAATTAACTCGAAGCAAGAGATGCCAAAAGTGCAGAATAAATACTTACAACAAAGGTTTCGGTTTGGGCAAAAATCCCTTCAATATGGCACTTTATACAAGAGATATGTGCCACGGGCAAGATGATTGGAGCAAGACAAACACAATGCTGTGCAAAAAATCTGTCCCCAGCATCCGAAAATCCAAACAAACTCTGAATATTTACCTGCACACTTATATTTAAAGCCCAAGTGTGCAGCCTTGAGGTGGGAAGTGTATTGTCAGTCCAACCCATGAAATTGGTCAAGCTCCAGCTTGAACTCTTATAGCAGTTACACACCAACCAGTGTCACATGGGTTTGTTTTCTCCGGATATTCAAAGCCAGATTGTCATGGCGGCTTGTTCAGAATACGATCTCATATTGTACTAAAATAGTCCACTGAAACATGTTTCTGAAAACATTTTAAGAAATAGGCCAAGCAGTTGCTGAATCTGTCTTCATTTCAGATCAACAAAGGTCAGTTTAAAAGATTTTCGTCAGATTTTGAGAGACTCTAGTCACGCTCATTCCGCTCGCCATTTCCGGGTGAGTCCCAACTGAACATGGCAGGTCGGCCAAAATAAAGGCCGATAGCCCCTCGGACGGACGACGGCATGGAACACGCCGAACAAACTCGAGTCATTTACCTCGCCAGACTACCCAACGGCCGATTATCAGGTTAGTGTGTCAGCGCCCTTAAAGCAACACCAGAGCACTTTTCCTCTTCGGTCCCCCTACAGGTTGGAAGTGGAATTGACCATTACCATACCCCTTATGTCTCATTTAAACTACAGATCCACTACCCGATCTGGCAAACTTGCATAGTGCAGTTATAGGCAATAGAGCAGCAGGAGTGCCGTTCACCCTGTTACAAGTTGATGAACCACTGAAATGATTTTGGAAACATTATTTTAAGGTACAAAAGAATCTTTGGTGTTGCTTTAAGATGGCAGCTAATATGAAAAACAGCATCGATAAAGCTGCTACAAGGAAGAAACCGGCAACCAAAGGCAAACAGCAATTTAAAAAGAAATCTGTATTTTTTTTATCATCTGGAGTAAACCAGGTATGCTCCTGTCAAAATAAAAAAAAACGGAATAAGGAACTCTGAGATAATACAGTATCGTCAAGGAGACTGATGCATGAACATGTGTGATCTCATTTACTGTGGGTTCTGACTATCTGCACCAGCTCATTTCTGTGTGGTATCACTAGGCTGAAGTTATCAAAACATGGCAGAGAGCCTTTGTAACCTCAGGTCCCCTCCCTGCCGGAATCTTGAAACTTGTTTATCGTACAAGTTGTTGGCATTCTTCAGTGTTTGAATGGCAGATGGCGTGGCAGTATGTGATTTATATCAGGTAACTGTTGAGAATATACAGGATGTTTCTTCAGACAATTACGTGTGAAACGTTTTGAGGAAAACAAATGGGAGCCACAATGGAGTTTTTTTTAGGAAATATCGGATCAAAGTAAAGAAGACTCACATTTTGACTAATAATTTGACGCCAGTTTTCATACTTTGCCAGTTTTTAAACGTCCCATGGCATGAACATTTCACTTTATGAGGTTTCTTAACATTAATATGCATTCCCCCAGCCTGCCTATGGTCCCCCAGTGTCTAGAAAAGGCGATAGGTGTAAACCGAGCCCTGGGTATCCTGCTCTGCCTTTGAGAAAATGAAAGCTCAGATGGGCCGATCTGGAATCTAGGTTACCTCCCCTTTCTCTGCTTTGACCGCCCAGAGAATTTGGCTCATTGTGGGACTGGCTCTAGTGGCTGTAATTCTGCACCAAGGCTGAATTTCGGGAAAGAGACTTCAGATACAGTATTAGGGGACCACTAAGGTCTATATAAAAGCATCCAAAGAGCACCATGTCATGGGACCTTTAATACTCAATGCAATGGAAAGATTTTGGTTGGTACTCAAAAAGTATTTAGGTTTGATACTCCGCCCTAGTAAACAATTAGAATAAAAAACTGCTTCTGTCAGTGTTGTAATGAATAGCTTATGACGAGCCAATGGCAAAGGGTTTTAAGGCAACCGTGAATGTGATCTAATAAAGGCGTAAAAAATGCCCCAAAAGTTGTTTATTTTCTAGGGTTTTCGAGTAACAAATGGAAGACCACTACTAATCAGTTAGTTAGCACATATGGGAGATTTAATGCTCAAATAAAAAAAATAAAAAAACAGAAATCAAACGAAATACAACACAATTAATTGAAAACATGAAAATGAAAAATGCCCGTGAACTTTCCATGCCACATTAAGATCATATCCTGACACACAAAACAAAGTGAGGAGGTGTATTGCATTTCAGTGTTGTCCAGCAGTTGAGAGCATAGACATGGAGCATTAAGAGCGACAACAGTAGTGAGTAGTATGAAAGCCCAAAATTCTGCGTAGGAAGGTTGGTTGGGAATGTGGAAGGGTCAAACAACACAGGACTTACATCCCTGGTTAGATAAAGTGTGTGATGCTAAAGGAGACTTGTAGAGTCAATAACAATGCCTTTCTGTATTTTACGCGATGCGATTGAGAATTTGTTGCTCAGTAACTACCTAATAAAGTATTGCAGTGTGAAGGTAGGATAGGCCAGATGGACGAGCCCTGCATATTGCTGCACGAGAGGAGAGGAGAGGAGAGGAGAGGAGAGGAGAGGAGAGGGAGAGGGAGAGAGAGGAGAGGAGAGGAGAGGAGAGGAAACAGGAGTGGTGAGAAAAAGCTGAGAATTTTTTTAATTCAAAATTTTTTCTCTAAAGGTCCTTTTGACAGCTCAACCCAAAGGCAACCTCTCTCTCTCTTTCCGTCTCTCTCGCTGTCTCTCTCTCCCCCTCTCGTAATCGACTTCATATCCAGGTCCTGTACAGTGACTCAGGTTAGATTTTTCTGCAGCAGCTTCAGGATATCTCCAGGCAATCTGAATGACAAGCAGGCAGACCAATGACACAATATATCTGACTGACGAGACATGCTTTTTTATTCTTGCCAAGTAGACATATATATACTTTCACTACACCCAGACACCCAGACACACACACACTTAGGTGCACACACGGTCATGCTCAGGCATTCACACTTATGGCATGGAAATACACATAGGAGTGATATCACGGCAGACAGGAAGTCAGTGGCTTTTGCTAGTTGAGAAGGTGAGTCACGCACATATGGTACACACACTCCTGGTGTATCTGCCTGCAACAAGAAACATGGATACAGAAATAAAGAGACAAACACGAACATACATGTTTATCAGTGTTGGGCATGCCAATTGAAAAATGTACTCATTTATTTATTTTTACCTTTACATATATAAAAGTACTAATAATACACTGTAAAAAATTCTCTTTTACAAATCAAAGCCCTGCATTGAAAATGTTACTTAAGTAAAAGTATGTAAGTATCACCAGGAAAATGTACTTAAAGAACTAAAAGTAAAAGTAATAAATGCAGAAGAATCCTCACATTTTCGAAACGATCAAAACAGTTCTGTGTTTAATTGTCTGATCATTTCAGCTGTAAGTGTAGGCCTATATACAGTATAGTTGGGTAGTTTAATTTATCTTAAAACATCATATTTTCTAAACTACATGTGTATGGTGTGCAAAAATCTTGATTTGTAAAGTAACTAGTAACTAAAGCTGTCTGATTAATGTAGTGGAGTAAAAAGTACAATGTTTCCCTCTGAAATGTAGTGGAGTAGGAGTAGAAAGTTGTATGAAAAGAAAAGACTTAAGTAAAGTACCTCAACATTTGTACTTAAGTACAGTACTTAGTTACATTCCACCAGTGTTTATTACTCAACAGCAAAAATGAATTGGTTACATTACTTGTTACGTTAGCCTACTTTTGTTACTTATAGCTAGACTCCATTAAAGGTGCCTTTAAACAACTCCAACATCTTCAGACCCTGCGACAAGCTAACAAGTTCCACACCAGAATCTCTAATGAACCCATAAAAACTACCTACAATCAGCAAACATGACCCCCAAAAGTGTTGAGATAACTGAGAGTTACTGGGATTAGTAACTGTAATGTAATTACTGAATTTCAAATTATAATCCATTACACTACATTTTACTTGAAAAGCTATCATATAACTGTAATGTGTCATTACAGGTTAGGGTTAGCCCAACACAGATATTAATATACATGCACAGATATATATTATCCACTCCTCCTGTGGGTCAATGCAGCTGTAAAAGCATAGACACAAAATGCACAGGGTGAAAACAATCTCATGAAGCAGAACAAAAATTTGAAGATTGTAAATGAACAAAATTTGAGACAAAGATAAATGACAGGAGAGAGATAACAACAAAAGAAAGGAAAATGTTACAGTTAGAGAAGAGAAGTAGAGAGGGAAGTGGGGCAGAGATAGAGAGGGAAAATTAAGAGCACCTCATTAAAGAAGCTCTCAGTGACTAATGGACGAGACACACAGGCCTTCACACACACCGCAGGGGGTGAGTGATGGGCAGCTTCTGTATAGGGTGATCTTTGCACTTTTCCTTTCCTTCATTTCCCTCCCCTCTCCTCCTCTCTTCTCCAGCCCACTTATATAAAATCTGAAGAACATTACTTTTCCATAATATCTCATATACTATTTCCCTGCCTGTCGCTGTCTGGTCTATACTTTTAACTGTCTATCTGTCTCTGACACACCTCCCTTGATATTATTAAAGGAACATGCCAACTTATTGAGACTTTAGCTTATTCACCGTATCCCCCAGAGTTAGATAAGTCCATACGTACCCTTCTCATCTCCGTGCATGTCGTTACTCGCATCCACCACTAGCCTAGCTTAGCACAGATCCTGGAGGTAACCGGCTCCAACTAGCTTACTGCTCCCAATAAGGGACAAAATAACGCCAACATGTTCCTATTTACATGTTGTGATTTGTATAGTCACAGCGTGTACAAATAACAAGGTCACATGAGACACAGCCGTCTGTCAGTACCCGATCCGTTCCACCTGCACAATCCGTTCTGCGCATGTGCAAGATGACACGTATGCCATGACGTAGGAGCAGATGATAATGCTGCGTTCATTCCACCACCACCTTGGAATAACGGCACCGCTTCCACCTGCACGATCCGTTCTGCGCATGCGCAAGATGTTCACACGCTAGCCTCCAGCTAACGTTAGTTAGCTAATAGCTAATTCGGACCGGCCAGGTGATTATGCGTAGCGTAACGTTAATTCGGTGCGGCGCGCGACGCTGGGGTGATTATAGCGGTCTGCCATTAGCCTCCCCCGGGAAGCTAACGTTAGTTTAGCTAACGGTTAATTCGGCGGACTGCTAGGTGATTATAGCGGTCTGCCGTTAGCCTCCACCGGGAAGCTAACGTTAGTTTAGCTAACGGTTAATTTGGCTAACCGCTAGCTGATTGCAGCGGTCTGTCGTTAGCCTCCACAGTTAAGCTAACGTTAGTTTAGCTAACAGCTAATTCGGCTAACCGCTAGCTGAGACAGCATGTAAACTTTAAAAGACCCTCAAAATAAAACTTGAAAATAAACGTTAACATATATAACAGCTTTTACGTCAGTTCTACTTTACTTGTGCTCATTTAAAATACAATCACTCAATACTTGTCTTTATTGTTATTAGGCAAGGCAAGGCAAGGCAACTTTATTTCTATAGCACAATTCAGCAGCAATGCGATTCAAAGTGCTTTACACAAGACATAAAAACAGTTAAAAATATCATACAAATTGGTAACAGATGAAGAAGCAGTTATATAATAAAATATTCAGCCTTGATTTAAAAGAGCTGAGATTAGGAGCCGACCTACAGTTTTGCGGTAGTTTGTTCCAGATGTAGGGACCATAGAAGCTGAACGCAGCTTCCCCCTTTTTTGTTCCGAGTCTGGGTATGGCGAGCAGGCCCGTCCCTGATGATCTCAAGGATCTCAACGGCTCATAGTGTAGTAGCAGATTTGAAAGGTAAATTGGTCCTAAACCGTTTAGTGACTTATAAACTAACATGAGTATTTTGAAATCTATTCTTTGATGCACAGGAAGCCAGTGTAAGGACTTCAGAACTGGAGTGATGTGATCTATTTTTTTGGTGTTGGTAAGGACTCGTGCAGCAGCGTTCTGAATCAGCTGCAGCTGTTTAATAGACTTTTTATGAATACCTGTAAAAACGCCGTTGCAGTAGTCAAGTCTACTGAAAATGAAAGCATGGATAAGTTTTTCTAAATCCTGTTGGCACATAAGTCCTTTTACCCTTGCTATATTTTTAAGATGATAATAGGCAGATTTTGTTACTGACCTAATGTGACTGTTAAAATTCAGGTCAGAGTCCATAATTATGCCAAGATTTCTTGTTTTGTCTGTTGTTTTTAACATTGTTGATTGAAGATGAGCATTTACTTTTAATCGTTCATTTTTAGGTCCAAAAATGATCACCTCCGTTTTATCTTCATTTAATTTTAGGAAATTCTGGCACATCCATTCGTTGATTTGTTCAATGCACCTGGCCAGGTGTTGTATTGGACTGTAGTCTCCGGGTGACAAGGTTATATAAATCTGTGTATCGTCCGCATAGCTGTGATAGTTTATGTTGTTGTTTTCCATGATTTTAGCTAGGGGCAGCATGTATATATTAAACAGTAGAGGCCCCAGGATGGAGCCTTGGGGAACTCCACATGTCAAACTTGTACGCTCAGATGCATAGTTACCTATTGACACATAGTAATTACTATAATGTCTTAATTTAGCTGTAGCCTGCTTATCCCATTAAGTTTGACTTAACGTTATTTTAGACTGAATCTAGCTGCAGAAACAACGTAACCAGTGGGGCGGTGCCTGTTATTTCGAGGTGGCATGAACGCAGCATTATCATCTGCGCCTACGTCATGGCATACGTGTCATCTTGCACATGCGCAGAACGGATTGTGCAGATGGAACGGATCGGGTACTGATACCGTCTTCTAACCGTTTATAAACTGGGAACTATTCTCCACAGAAGGCGAAGTCAGTCCCATGCCAAAGTGTCCTTGGGCAAGACACTGAACCCCGAGTTGCTGCGCATCGGAGTGTAAATGTGTGTGAGTGTTTATCTGATGAGCAGGTGGCACCTTGTACGGCAGCCTCGACCACAGCGTGTGAATGGTGAATGGTTCCTGTACTATGTTAAAGTGCTTTGAGTAGTCGTTAAGACTAGAAAAGCGCTATATAAAAACAGTCCATTTACATTTAAAGAAGGGAGGTTTGCACTTTGCACTGAGTGATAACTGGTTGGAAGTTTTGAAGAAATCCTGAAAGAGGATGTTGGTACATTAAATGTCTTCCTCACAGTGTGTGTGTCATTTTATCACTTGTTGTGTGAAAGAAAAGTATTTGTTAATAACTGCTCTGTATCAGAATTTCATATGTCTGAACAGATTGACTCTGCAGTGTCTCAATTAGCAAGAATGTGATGCTTTACTTCAGCGTGCAGCTCCACTTCGTGATTTAGGCTCATTAGATGAGTGTGTTTTTACATAACAGTCTACTTTGGCATCACACAAATGGTTGCTCACTGAGTCTCATTTTCTGTTCTCTGTTTGTAATGTAGCAACACTGAACTGTAAGGAATATAAAATAAGTGTGGCTGGATTCCCTGTATTCTCCGAATCAAATCAAAGTAAGTTTCAAGGAATGTTTGCTGCATGCTGGTGTCCAGCTCTGTCTGCTTTACTTTCTGAGCTGCCTCATGGTGTTACGATCAATCCACTTGCGTACACTGCACCATGGCTTGTAGTATTGAAATGTATTCACGTCCTGTGGCTCAGACTGGGTTGTTTGTAGTCTGGAGATTAGAAGAGCCGGCCTGTGTTTGGAAGGTCACAATTTAGAATCACAGTCCAGACTCGGAAGATGTTGGTGTCGGAAGAAGTGCGGTCACTAGCATTTACTAGCATCTAGCGGTAGCTAGATGCTAGTAAGTAGTAAGTAGCGGTAGCTGTTGGGAACTACGACAACACTTGCCGATACATGTCCTCCATCACTTCTTCATGTTAGACTTACAAATTAAAATTCACCACATGTTAAATAACTGAAAGAGTACCGACTCAGGTGAGGCAATGCCATACTACAACTAAACTAAGCATGCTTTACATTGAAAGTGTCATCAATGTAAGTCATCTCTTTACTGCCCCTGTCCAATAAAGCCAAGTAGCTAGCTAGCTCATATATTAGCTACATTTCATGTACGTATTGTCGATACATTTAATTCACAGAGCTAAGCATCCTTTTTCCTGCTGTTTTGAAGGTATTTCCAGAGTCATCAAAGAAATCTATCCATCTAGGTTGAAAAAAGCAACCATTTGCTTCAAATTAAAGTTTCTCAAGTTTCAACTTCCTAATCCAAGAAAAGATGACAGCCAAAAGAGGAGAATATTCTTTGCTTGTTTTGTGTTACACAAATCAATGTATAAATGCATTTTAATTCATTAATATATATAACAATGGACACTAACATCAATAGAGATAAGTATACAGCTAATATTATTGTGTCTACATCAGACATTTTGTTATTTCATTTTTCTTTTCTTTTTTTTTATTATTAGGCAGGAAAAACACCAGAGCAACAAAAAAAAAAACATAACCAGCAGTGGACTTAAGCGATAAAATAGCATAAAGGCAAATCACACAGAAAACAACAAAAGTGAGAAGTGAGCTAGAAGTTAAACATTCTTCGATATGTACGATAACGGTGGTGATTCTAAAGAAGGAGTAAGGAAGTATTTCTAATGGGTATAATGATATAATGATGTGGTGTTCTCAAGGTCTGCAGCTCGCTTCACCATCCAAATGTTGCAGCCATTTTTACTGATGTTTTGGAGAAACTAACCAAAGTGTAGAGCTCGCCATTGTTAGTTTTGGAAAGATTTTAGTATATTTAGCAAATGAACAGCTGGACAGCCTGCGACTTGAAATCTCAGCAGCCACTAACAGAGGATTGACTGGCACTGATCAGCAACACAACAAGCCCTCACCAGTAAATAACAGTCACAGTGTGTGCAAAGGAATATTACAGATTGCACTTTAAATTGGGTAACCTTCTCCTTGAACAACTTCTGTAGTGCTGATTGTACCGAGCTGCCACCGGTGGTGATTGCACTTCCCAGGTGTGAACATTCTGAAACGAAGCAAGCGCTGTAACTTTTAACAAGCTCAAGGAAACAACTGGGAGCTGTAAGCTGTGCTTTACAAACCCTCTTTTGTAAAGGTTACCAAAGCTATGTCTTTCTGTTCAACCAATTTGGCTCCCACACACTATATGATATGACTTAAAATGTCAGTCAATAATGATGAGAATAATGATTGGCCAAAGAAAAAGATAACAAATTGGAGCTTGGAAAGCCTGAGTTAGGGTACCTGGATAGGCATGAAAATGATGAACATAAAAAAAACAGCCACTCTCCATACTCTATTGCTAAGAACAGGCTATAATTTCTTTCATATCATTTTACTTTTGATTTTGAAGTTTTGATTGAATCACTCTCTCATCTTGTGGCGCAATTACATTTTTAATGGGAAACTAAATTGAGTTGAAATTGTTCCCTGCATAAAAAAAAAAACGAACCGCCTGCCACTTTGATTGAAGGATAAAATCACATTTCCCTCTCCCCATTTGCCGTCTCTTTTTTTATGTTACTCCACCTGTCTTTGGAGATTCATCTTATCTTGACTCTTCTGTTTATTTCCACACAATCCTTTGTCAACCACGGCAGCTTTTGACGTGACAGACTGAAACGAATGCATGCACTTACCACGCCCAACTGATCAATCCCTTCATTTCTGTGTTTGTGCTGTTGGTAAAGTTTCACTTACTTTATCAATGCCCAAGTTTAAATCATCAATAATGCTTGATATTGTTTAATCACTATTACTATATCTTTTTGAAACATGCGTATACAGTCACAATTCACTTCCAGCACCACCTACAGAGATGGATGATGATATATTGTGATAACATAAATTAACAGACAAAACAGAATACAGATATAGAGAGAAAAAAAGGCAAAGGTAATTTTTGATAGGGGGGGAGGGGAGGAGGTCTCTAAAAAAACAATATATTTTACAATAAACAATAACAACAATAAAAGGCAGCCACAAAGAGAGAAAGGTGGAGATTAACAAGAAATGCAAAGTATGTGCAGATCCTAAAATAATTTTATTACCTCTTTGAAGAAGAGTGTTTTTATTTTTTCCACTGTGCAGTAACAGTGTTTTTGTGCCTGGTGACTGCTCTTAGATTGAAAGAAAACAACTGCAAAATGAGTAGTATCTGCATCAATATATACTATTGGACTCCTAATAATTAATTTCCTGTTGCCCTGTGTTTTTATTGTGCTCCTTCTTAATTTCAGCTAACTCAATGAGAAAGCACTGTAATTAGTTTTATATTAAAAAGGACTTAAATTCTTAAATCTATCTCTATCTGGCACGCTGAAATAAGAGAGCAAGCAAGAGTTAAAGGATTAATAAGTGAGAGAGTGTGGTAGACCATGTGTGTGTGTGTGTGTGTGTGTGTTGTGTGTGTGTTGTGTGTGTGTGTGTGTGTGTGTGTGTGTGTGTGTGTGTGTGTGTGTGTGTGTGTGTGTGTGTGTGTGTGTTAGAGAGAGAGAGTTACACAGGACATAAAGAGAGCAAAAGTGGTAATATCCTTGTGGGACCTCTGTATTTACTGCACTGTTAAGCAGCATTCATTTATCTTATGAAAATCTGCAACACACACACACACACACACACACATTACACACATATATGCACATAAGGCCCAGTGAGGCCTTTTTCCCTAGACAGTGTCTCTAATTAGCTCAATTTAAATGAATAGGTTAAGCAGAGTTCTTTTTACAGTATGTGCTGATACTACTAATTCAGCTTATTTAACCAACACACACACACACACACACACACACACACACACACACACACACACACACACACACACACACACACACACACACACACACAAGCATCCAGGTTACTTCATCAGGATTTCTAAGGAATAGAACAAAAGCTGGCAGGGCTCTCAAGATGGAGCTGCTGTTTTTCTATAGGAAACACTTAGGACAACAAAACAAAACCTGGATGTCACCAAGTTGCTATGTCAAGAAAAACAGTGACAAAAATACCATTATCAGCATAAGAGAGGTAGATGACAGAAGTAGGTTGTGGACAAACAATGAGTTACAGCAAGGAAGTGGAGGGGCAAGATCCAGACAGCAAGAGAATGAAAGAAAGAGGGAAATAAAGCTGGATGGAGTGTGTATGAGGGGACGAAAGTGTAGGGATACTGAGTAAATGAGTTTAAAAAGAAGAAGGATAGAGACAGGAAGGAGAGAGAGGAGAAAAGAAGAGGAGAGAGGTACTGCATACTGTTGGAATAAGATAAGAGGAAATAGGACATAATAAAAAAGTAAAGATGGGGTAAGGAGGGAAAGAAAAAGAAGGAGATGGAAGAGAAGGGCAGGGAGCAGGAGAAGGATGCTGAGAGGAAATGTGAGCAGGAGCAAGAGGAAGGAACAGAGAAGAAGAGAAAATGGTCAGTCATTCTCCACATTTATGCACACACACCCGATGTTAAGGATGTCCTTTCTTTATATGTCATATTTGGAGAGAAATTCCCATATGTAAATTCTGTAACACTACTACCTCATTCACCTCTTATTGTGTTGTCTCTTTATGTAGTATTAAATATAAGTGTATTCTGGATACATTTAGACTTTGCTTCAACTTATAACTCTTTAATTTGGTAAACTGCACTTACCACCAGAAAACATGGAAGGCTTTGCTGTTACAGAGACATAAAAGTACAGTATATTTGTGTAGCTTGTATTTCACAAAGGCATTTAAACCCTAATTAAAAACAAAATAATAATTTAAAAATCATATAGAGCTGGAAAAAACTCCCACAGCGACCTACTCCCCCAGATCTGGCACTGCAATAACTACCCATCTCCAGCAGCCGCTCCTCTGTCACAAACTACATTCAATATGTTTTATTGTCAGCTTAAGTGTCTTAACTGCTGCCCTGACCCTCACTAGAGTGACAAGAATACTGCTGACAAGACACAAACTTTATTCTTTCACACTTCTGGTCGTAAACTATACACCCGTAGCCCTTGAAAGTGTGGAGGGGGACACACTCCTTCAGCAATGCAAAATGATACAAAGGGCCTCTGACCCTATATGAGTTGTTTTAAAAGGCAGGATTTGTCAAAAAGTTAAGACTATATAATTGCAACATCCCTAGTTCTATTCCACTCTCTTCCTCCCATGTTTCCTGTCTGTGCTGTATCTTTACTGTCGCAATCCACTAGAGGTAAAATGCCTCACAGAAAACAATCTTTAAAAACATTGGAACAATAAACAGAAAATGACTAAAATTCACTGCTTAGCTTCCTTGAATATGAATGTTTTGAATGGTCATTTTAGTCAGCTGTGAGTTAGCAGGTAAGTAGCACCATGGTTTCTTTCTTATCTGGAAGCCTCCAAACAGCTAAAGTCCCATTAAGCTGGACCCTACCCATGATGCTCCTGGAAAATAAAGTTGCATGGAACAAACAAATCTGAAGTTGCCAACCCGCATGTCTTTGGGCTGTGTAATTAGATTGGAGCACCCAGAAGGTCCTCGATTTAAACCTAGAACCGTCAGATCAGAAATAATATCATCCCATGATCATGGAGTCTGAAAGAGTTCTGAAATGTCCTGAGTTTAAGTCAGAGCTTTGGAGAAAAGATGGATACAAATAAATTACAGTAAGAGAAAACAATCCTAAGAAATCCTCTTAATCCAACATTCCTTTGTTTATCCCAAATGAAGATTTACGTAAACACAAACGGAAATTGGAGCAAAAAAAAATTCTGTAGAAATTTACACAAGAAAGAAGTCCTGAAATCCTGAGTGAAGTTCAACTGGAGGACCTGAGTCAACTCCTGAAAAACTTTTAAACAAAGTCCGTCTTAATGAGCACACTGGAACAAATGCACACATAATTCACCATTTACAAGTCTCCCCCTCATAATGAGCACAAATTCTTATTATATCCTTCCATCATTCATCATTCGACATCCTTCTCTGTGGCATTAATAAGTCATCGACATGCTTTTTGGGCATAACACCTCTCAATACGCCGGCAGGGGGAGGCGGGCTGGTGAGAGAATGTGTGTACCCCCTGAAATATTTAACAGCCCTGTGTTCAACAGCTGCTAACCTGCATGCACTGCCTGTGTGTGTGTGTGTGTGTGTGTGTGTGTGTGTGTGTGTGTGTGTGTGTGTGTGTGTGTGTGTGTGTGTGTGTGTGTGTGTGTGTGTGTGTGTGTGTGTGTGTGTGCAGCCTATAACCTGATTACAGCTCTGATTACTGTTGGGGATGCTATGAATATTTTAAATCCTCCCATATCAGATCTGAAAGTCAATGATGATGGCGATGATGATGATGATGATGATGATGATGACAATGATGATGATGATGATATTTGTGATATATTCTCTTCAAATTTCTTTTTTTTCCGTTTGCTCTCATTTCTTTTGGAATTTCTCAAACATTTTGATGGAATAAGAGAGATGACTTACTTACATACTTGAATTAATGATTATAACAACAAGAAAAGTGTAGGCTGTGTGGTTCCAGACCAGGTTATGTTTGTATTGAAAAGTAGTTCAAAAGCTATGGTATATCAATAGTTGTTTGGAATGAAGAAATGTCCAGGAATCCACAGTTTTTATTTGAATATAAAAAAGGAAACACCTGTTCACCTTCTTTTGTTTTACATAATCAGAGCAAAGCATTCTCATAACCAGGTTCGTATGATATCGTACGAAAACCTATGCACAACAATTCGTATGATATCCTTCGAAATTACAGTGACTGCCTCAGCACTGTTAAATTGTATGTTACGGGACACAGGAGTTTTCTGCCCGGACGTTATCATAGCCTAAACAAACATTGTGACTGGGTCTATTGGCTACTGGAAAGAAACAAAAAGGCAATGAGGCTATGCCAACAATAGCCATGTTAGCTAAAGCTAGCTCTAAAATTAGCTCTGGGTATTGGCAAGAATAGGCCTATATGAAATTACTTTACTGAAAAGCATTGCACAAATCCCAACAACAGAACGGACAAGAGAAATGTATACAATTCTTTACTTACTATGCTATGTTGCCATAAAGACAGAAACTCTGTACGCTTGCTGCTTAGTTTTATACATGCAGGTGCCATTCTTTTCCTCTCCATAGACAAATGAATCCTGAAAGGGTGATGCAGGACCTGGGTAAAAAACAAGTTTCTTTCCAGCTTTAAAAAAAAACACACACACAAATGGTTCCTCTTCTTAGTCAGTTGAGCACTCAAATGTCTCCTACTAAAACCATGTGAAATCTCATTTGTTGCAAAGTAAAATATTGCTTTGAAAGCAGCTGTAGAATGGATAAAAACTAGCAGAGAGAGATGGGAAGAACAAGCGAGGCGAACTAATTAAGGAGAAAGTGGCAGAGGGAGAGACAGGGAAGTGGGAGAGAAGGAATTGAGTCAGAAGGCTTTATTTGTCGGATGTGTGTGTGTTTGGACATGCTTGTCTAACTTCGAAATCCTCTGCAAAGTCAGAGGAGTCTTTCATTCCCAAGATGAGTAAACATTGGCCCACGTAATGTCATCACTACTGCTGCACCATTCCAACAGTCCATTTTATTAAGAACCGGGGTAGCAAGAGAAAAGGACAGTGTTGCCAAAAAAATATCTCTTTTAAAACATTTAAATATAGTTCCTCACTCATCTGCTTAATTAGAAAAAAGAAGAGGAAGCAAGGAGATAACACATGCAGGCCATAATGTTCATGCTCCCTCACGCACAGCCCCCACTGTGCGGGATGCACACTTCATGAATAATTTATGCTCCAGATGTAGTTATTGTTAACGCCATGGTTACGATTTCTCATATTCTTACTATTCATATGCAAAGTTGGTGTTTGGTTAGCTGGTAGGAGAATCTTTTTCATTTTCTGTTGCGTAGTGGGGTGAGTTTATCATCCATCCTCCCTCTGTCATATCTTCTCATTCCCTCCCCACAGTATCCAGTGGAATCTGCTGCATTGCAGATCACATCATATCAGCAAACACATGCACCACGTATGCTATATTTTCATTTTCCATACAACATGATATAGATGCCCTATAGCAAAAGTATCTCAATATCCTATCTTCTTAACTCCATATTTGTCAAAGCTACACTGAATGTTTATTGGATCAACAACAGTATTAATCCTCATGACCTCATCTCAACGTATAGTGCTCTGGTGAATGCCTGCTGCTGTTAGTTTGCAGGCCACCAGAGTGCATGTGATACTGAGGTAAATATTGGTCTGCTGGACCCTCAGGGCAGTTGTTTTCCATAAAACACAGCTTATGCTGCACAAGCTGTTTGAAAAAAATTTGATGGAAATGGGTCATTTGAGAATCGAATGAGGACTCCGTCCTTTATTCAAACCACAACATTGCCCTCAAAATGGCATGCAAACACAACAAATACTGGTGTCAGTGCATCAATGTTCATATCATTGGAATGCTTTAGCGCACAGGAGTTTTTTTTTCTAATCTAAAGGGTTTTTTTAAATCGACTTTCAAGGACTTGGAATGTTTTACCATCATAGCTCATCATCTAAAGTGTAAACCTTGGCTCAAGTTGGCAGTTACCATACTATTTACAGCAAATGATAGCCAACCCCATTTAAAATGCAGAAAATATTTTTTCAAACATAAAGCAGTTTGTTTCTCCACACATAACATCATGAGTAAATTGGGCTGAGTGTGATGGAGCAATTAGGGCATTTTGTCATTTGTGTTTTAAGCAGACACAGACTATTCTGGCTCACAATATCTGATTTACCAGCAAATGACCCTCCATGTCTGGAGTCTGGACAGACAGTGTAACAATACCCATTTATAGATAGTGTAGCTGTCAGGTTTGTGTGTGTGCACACAGTTTCATGGTGACTGACACAGATGACTAATGTGTAACACAGTTAAATGCATGTTTCTGATGTTACACATCCATCAGATGGAACAGTGACACATGCTGTTTATTTTTCATGAAAAAACTACCCTGTCAACAGTGAAATGACTATAAAACTAAATGTCAACATCTTCTCAGAATTGAAATACAGATATATTGCCACAGATGAATGCTGTTTGTGACAAATTTATTTTGCATCAAATTAAACTGAATTCAATGTAATAAAAAAAAACACCGTACAAATACCATCTTTATGTTAGAGAATATGTCTGCTGTTAAACAACTTCTGCCTGCTACAGATAATTATCCAGCAGTATGTTGTTAAGATGAGAAGAGTTGTTTTTGTATTTTTTCAGGAATATGGTTTTTAATATTTACAGATCCACAAGTCTGGAACACCATGTTCTTTTACAGTTAACTAATGAGCAACAGTGCTGGCATAGCGGGCATTGAGGGAACCAAAACAGTACTGACAGTGTCACTCAAACAAATTCCCCAAACCCAATGTTTGGCTCTGGTAATGGAGTTCTGACCGGTGAATTTTCACTTGTGTTTTCCAAATTTGGGCAAAATAAAGCTGCAAGTGTTGGCTGCAATTGGAGAAATATTTGAAATGGGACAACATGCTCAGCCTTATGCTGCACAGTAATTGGGACAGCTGTGTCTTGCTGAAACCAGTAACCAGTGACCATTTTCAAAGGTTGAACAACAACACCAGCCCTCCATTTTACTATGTATTCACTCAGAGTAACTCCTATTACATTTACATTATTTACCTTTTCCGAAACTGTTTATGTTAAAGTTCTATAAAGTCTATATCCTCGACCTTCCACTTCTGGGATTGCCCTGTTGCCACAGGAAAATCCGCCATATGTTCTTTTTTTCGGCCGGATGTCCGTCACCTAACACTTCCTTTGTGTTGGAAGTTTAAACTCCGGTGGATTTATGAGGGATATGGTCAACTGCTCTTCAGGTCTCTGCAGGGTAAATCCAGACAGCTAGCTAGACTATCTGTCCAATCTGAGTTTTCTGTTGCACGACTAAAACAACTTTTGAATCTACACATTCCACCAAAACACGTTCCTTCCCGGGGCTATTTTGCAGCTGCACCGTGGCGCGAAATTATGAATGCCACTATGGCCACACCAAGACCCGGCCTACGAAGCAGCTCGATTGGTTGGGGTTAGGCATTTGACCTTGAGTGGTTAAGGTTAGGATAGCCGATTGGTCAGGGGATAGGACCTGTACAAATGGGGTTAGGTTACCTTGCGTAAGCATGGACGCCTGGCCAATAAATGCTATTGAAGGGCGGGTCTTGGCGTGGCCATAGTGGAATTCGTAATATCGCCACCGGGGCTCCATGCAGCGCTTAGTGCCGCCCATGATGATTGTGATTGGTTTAAAGAAATGCCAATAAACCAGAGCACGTTTTTTTTTCCCATCCCGGAATACTGTGGGGACTAGTCAGACCCTCCTCCACAGCGCTGGTGGAAGAAGGTCTGACAATGCGACACTAATGCTCTTGTGACCATCCGTGGTAACTTGACCATGACCAAGTTATTACACAACTATTTCATTAGAGGTCAGTGTCTGTCACACATCTGCTGTCCACACAGAGGTGTATTACATGGAAAATATTTTCTCTGTTGAATTAAAAAGAATAATAAAACAAAAACCTAACAAAGATGTTTTCTGCCACACGTAGTTTATGCACATAATAATACACATTATGTGGTGCATGTATTATTATGCTGTATTATTCAAAGTACTTAATAAAAATTACCATATCATATTTGCATCTGCAGTGTCATAAAATGCAACTGGCCATTTATTAAAATGAACAGCTGCAGGTCGTAAACTAAAGTTTTCAAAAAGGATATCATGTAATGATGACCATAATTATGATGTTATTTTATAGTCAAACTTATCTTTGAAGTCCACACATGCCACGGGGCTACAACACCCTTTAGTGTGATCTGTAATGTATATAAAACAAAGTGCATTCTTTTTACCCTGACTCCCTGATTAAATAAACTACACAGACTAATGTGTGGAAGGTTTTCTTCTTTTCTATGGTCTATCACTTTTTTATTGTCAGACATGCAGTAGTAATCTATGCTATATAACAAAATGTAAGAGTGAAAAACGCTGCATTTTGTGTCTTTACTTTAGGTGCAGTTTAAGTGCCTCTAAAAGAAACAGGACTGGTTTCAGTTCACTTTCAGCAGTGGTGCAGACAAAGGCTTTCTTGAACGCAATACAGAATGCCTGAGAGCCTTACTGCCATATATTCCATTATGTTTTTATATTTGGATTGTAATCTGTTTCCCTTTAAATAAAGATATTTCCAGCATATTGATTCAGAAAAAGGTAGAAATAGGTGCATACAAATTCACCAGAATGCAGTGTTTAATGCTCAAAATTTTCGGGGTGGACTCCCAAACCCCCCACATCATAATACATGTTAAGCATGTTGTGTTGACTTGTGGATACGCTCACTGATTTTATGATGAATGATTTTAAAAGCAGCCTCAATTAGGCCTGCATGAAGTTGGAAATGATTTGCTGTTGCAGAGAATCATTCATGAATGCACTTTCAAAAAAGTTGTGGAAATAAAATGTATCTGAGTATCATCAGGAAAATGTACTTAAAGTATTAAAAGTAAAAGCACTCAATGCAGAAACATCCTCACATTTTAGAAACTGGAAACGATCAAAACAGTTCTGAACTTTAGTGCTTAATGGGCTAATCATTTCAGCTGGACTTGTAGGCCGTCACATTGTTGGGGAGTTTAAATTATAATAAAACATTATGTTGTATAAACTACAGGTGTTTTGTCTGCAAAAATCTTAATTTGTAAAGTAATTAGCAACTAAAGCTGTCAGATTAATGTAGTGGAGTAAAAAGTACAATATTTATCTCTGAAATGTAGTGGAGTAGGCCTAGAAGTAGAAAGTGGCATGGAAAGAAAAGACTCAAGTAAAGTGCAAGTACCTCAAATTTGTACATAAGTATATTGCTTGAGAAATGTACTTGGTTACATTCCACCACTGGCTACCGGTATGTCTTGTGGTGTGTTTTTAAGAATAGGTGAACCCTGCTATTCTGCAATAAATTCATTAAATAAAGATCTTTTCTATTTCTATTTTGAGTGAAATCTCCGCAGTTGAGCAATGAAATGAGGGCCTCTGCTGAGAGGAAAGGATACTGCAGTAAGGCATGACAGCATCTGGCATGCCTGCGCCCTGCCTTTTCTTTGCTCCTCCACACCTGGAACTCAAAACTTGATACCAGGACTGGTTCTTGTATCTGATTTTTGTAAGATTTTTTGTCACTATGGAGATAACACAGTTTAGGCTCAGAGTATCATCCAGGCTACAATAGAGTAAACAAGGCTATGGCAGGAAGAAATTTGGTGTGAGAGTGCAGCAACTAATATGCCACATATTGAGTAAGTTCGCTTTTCCTTATGCAAATCTATTGTAATGTTTTGATTATCGTCTGTGGATTTAAATTTGTAACGTGTCTCTTCAGAAAAGAACACGGCAAAACCATAGAAGCAAATGTGACAAGTAGAGTTAAATGAGGAAAGTAAAAAGAAAAGAAAATGTGTTTACAATTTAGGAATTTCTAACTTTTATAAGTTGGCTGCATGCTAATAATCAGTTGTGTATTCTTTGGGTTCGAAGTACACTGACAGTCTTTTTTTATGTTCAATATTAATTTTGCAAATGTAATTTCCCAGAGAGGAAATATCTTTCTGATGACAAAAATCTTTCTCCCTTTAAAAATGAAAAAGTAATAATACCCATTTGTCATGTTCTTTGTTTTTGACGAAGTGTTTCACACATAGGCATGTGTTGCCATGAAATGTAATATGTACTGTATGTCTCTGAGTATTAACTTTGGCCAGACTGCATTAGATATCAGTAATCAGTAATAACGTTAAACGTTAAAGTACTTTGTTGATTTGTCTTTAGTTTGCTTGTCTTGTATGTGGCACCTTTCTCTGGATTGGACCCCATTTTGTCATTTATTTTATATATTTTTCATGCTTACCAGCAGACAATTCCCAGCCTGGATTAAGTTTTTCATTATATGTCTTCCTTTATTTAAAGTTAAAGTGACACTTACCTTTTAACTTTAACTTAAACTTTTCTTTTCTTCGTTCTTCTTGTCTTTTTTTTTTGTCGTCTGCTTTGACAATTGACCTTTGATCAGGCACCTATGAAGCTTCATTGACCTGGTATTGGAACTCTTTCCATTAACTACAAAAGTCAATGTGTGTTGTTTGTGAAGGGAAGTGTGCGTGGCTCACAGCACCCTTTGTCTTTTTATACTTCCTCTTCTCATGAGGTGATCTTTTTCAGTTCCCTGTTACCATGTTCCAAACACGCCAGAGGCAGTGGTGGCAGCTCCTGGTCAAACGTGTCACTGTGGGTTGCCTCCTCATCACTGTAACTCTGCTCTACGTTCTGTCAACATTACAGATCGACTTCAGTCAACCAGAGTAAGACTTTTAGACAAGATGTCAAATAACGGTCCCATAGAAACCTGTGAAAGTGTTAGAAAAATACAGTATATTGAGGAAGACAAGGCAGCACTAAAATGAGGAAATACATTTAATACTTGCCAGTTAGCAAATGCAGAAAAGCTGCAAAGGTAAAAAAAAACAAAAAAACATGGAAATTAATTAGTTAGAACATTTTGCTAATCTCATATTTTTTTCAACTTTTTTATTTAAGATCATTTTTTCAGATTTTCCACCATTATTTTGCAAAGGACAGCTAGGTGAGAAAGGGGGAAGACACACAGGAAATTGTCACAGGTCGGATTCAAACCCTGGACCTCTGCATCAAGGAATAAGCCTCTGAGTATATGTGCGCTTGTTCTACCCACTGAGGCAACCCGGCCACCTTTTTTCACCTTTTATCTACAACATCTAGACCTTATCTTCTAACTTCAGCACATTGCAACCTAATTATATACTTGTTTATGATAATTTATAGGTGTCTTTATCTATATATAATAATAAAAACATGTATGGGCCTAAATGTATAACAGAATTCTGGCTCCTGGAAATGACATGTTCAACTCAAAGTGTTGGTGCCTAAATTACTATATAGAATTAAAATTAATTGAAATAGAATATTAGTATATATAATTCAATGTATTTGCTTGAGAGTTTGAATGTAATGACTCACAGGCAGCAATGTTGTTAAGCTCTTAAACATTACTCTGCCTGAACTTTCTTCAAGATCATCCAACGTTCATATAAGGAAAGTTGTCTTTAAAATCTGACCTGTGATTTGATTGAACTTCTTGAGAAGCTTTTTTATATTTGATAAATTGACAGTAATTTGCAGCGTCCCAAATACAAAGTCCAATACAATACTGTAGCTTTTGACATGAGGTGAAGCATTTTGAAGAATAATTTTACTGCTTTCTTGTGCTGAGTAATCACCAATTATGCAAATGCAAATAAAGAGGAGAATATTTGACTGTATGAGTGGCATATTAAAGATGCAGTAAGTAAGTCTTATAAAACTAACTTTCTGTCATATTTGCTGAAGCTGACCTTATGTTCCAGTAGAACTACATGAATTATGTAATATAAAAAAATCCAGCTCCTCTGGCACCACCTACAGCCTGTAGTGCGATTGGCAAAATTCCACCGCTCCCGGTTGATTTTCTCCAATCAGGGCCACGGCCACACGGCCTATCTGCCTGTCAATCACTGCTCAGGCACGCACACGCATATATAGCGTTCTCCCCTCCCCCTTCCCTGCGCACGAGCTGCAGAAAGGTTTCCCTAAACTCGGGTGAATATTGGAGTGGCTTTTCAGAGGTAGCATGAGGTGGCATGAGGATTTTAAAGATCTGAAGAACCATGCAGATGTAGCCACATTTCTTCTCGACAGGTAACATAATTACCATAAATGATTTATCTTTCACTTGGTTATTAGTAGTCAAAAGTCCACAAAGCTATGTTGGTGAGGATAATAGTAACGTTTGCACAGTGGTCGGTCTGATAGGATGCTGAAATGGCTAACGCTAGCCTGCTAGTTAGCAACTGTTTTATGGTTGGTGAGTAAACATTGAGTTAGTGTTTAGTTGTCTGAGCACAGCACCCAGCCAACCACAAACAGCTCACAGCATGACAATAACATTTGTGCTCCAAAAGTAGATATCATGTTTATGAAGACCCATAAAACTGCCAGCAGCACCTTCCTGAACATACTGTTCCGCTTTGGAGAGAAGCACAAACTCAAATTTGCCTTCCCTAACAGCCGGAACGACTTCTTCTACCCCTCACCTTTTCAGCACACGTACGTTCAAGGCTACAAATCCGGAATGTGTTTTAACATTATGTGTAACCACATGCGATTCAATGCACCTGAGGTGGCCAAAGTGCTGCCAAGAGACACTTTCTACAGTACAATATTGCGAGATCCGGCAGGGCTCTTTGAGTCATCCTTTCATTACTATGGTCATGTTGTTCCTCTGACCTGGAGCATACCAGGGGAGGATAAGATGGCTGAGTTCCTGCGTGATCCTAAACAATACTTCAGCCCAGATGGATTTAACTCCTTCCTGAAGAACAAGATGTTCT
Organism: Perca fluviatilis; assembly: GCF_010015445.1. Classification (NCBI taxonomy): domain Eukaryota; kingdom Metazoa; phylum Chordata; class Actinopteri; order Perciformes; family Percidae; genus Perca; species Perca fluviatilis. Next base: position 20,115,434 of record NC_053112.1, on the reverse strand, counting down.
TTGACTTTGGGCAGGACAACACTCTGGATACCGACGACCCACGTGTAGAGGGGAGCATCATGGTTATCGCTGAGCGTTTTCACTTAGTTATGCTAATGGAGCACTCTGAGGAATCGCTCATCCTGCTTAAGGATGCTCTCTGTTGGGAGATGGATGATCTTGTCTTCTTCAGGCTCAACTCCCGTAAGGAATCCACTGTGCCTAAACTGACTCCTGAGCTTAGGGCAAAGGCCCTGCAGTGGAATAACATTGACTGGAAGCTTTACAAACATTTTAACCTGACCTTCTGGAAGAAAGTGGAGGCTTATGGAAGAAAGCGTATGGCAGACGACGTCGCAGAGCTCAGGAGGAGGAACGCAGAATTGGTAGAGATCTGCATTGAGGGAGTTCACTCTGTCGAGGCTGGAAGTATTCATGAGGCGGCCATGCAGCTGTGGCAGCCCATCGGAGAGAAGTCAAGCGTAGGATACAATTTGAAAGAAAATGTAGACAAAGCCTATGAGGAGTTGTGCCGAAAGATGTTAACCCCAGAAATACAATATTTGACAGACTTGGGGGTTAACCTGTGGGTCACTAAGCTGTGGGGACATGTGAGGAATATAATTAACTGGTGATGAGATGCATGAGAGACAAGAGCTGAATACATTTGAGAGTGATGAGATTCACAAGAACACACACAGTGACAAGTGTCACTGATATGAAGCACCTGAAACCAGCTAATATCAACCAGTGCAGAGCTGCAGTTTCAAACGTGTTACAGTACAACCAATGGAACCTAGAAAAATGTGGAAAGCATAGTGGCATAAAATCCAGTTAAAACATGATTTGACTGGATCATATTGCTAAAAAAAAACATGAAAGATAGATTAAATACGTTTGTTTGCAGTGTAACCAGGCTACAAACACGTTCCAAAAACTATATCAGACTGCAAGCTTGATCACTACTGCTATCTGGCGGCAGTAAAGAGAACTCCTCTTTTGTCAGGCTGTTGGTTTCACTGTTGCACTCCTGAGCATAACATATGTTTATGAACTTGACTATTTTATCTGGAAAACCCCGAAAATTGTAGACTGCTCACGTTCTTCTCCTTCATAAAAATAACTGATCTGAATAATTACCGTCCTATCTCCAATCTGACTTTGCTTGGCATAAAGTAATACTGATGGTGTATTCGATTTAAAGACTTATCAGTCTGGATTCAAGATTATAATGTTGCATAGGTATTCATCATTTCTTTTGTCATTATTGAAACTGTATCTACATTGGACAAAAGAAAGCTTTTCACAACTCCTTTTGCGGCTTGTGCTTTATTGGACTGCATTAGGATTGATTGTGCACCTGGAGACTGTGTTTATAACACACATTTGTTTTCTTTAATCTCTCAGACTCTGTTTGGACCTCACGGAGGGTCCATCTTCACAAACTCCAGCAGGGTGTCCAGGCATTATTAAACATTGTCAAACTAAGCTCTTACTGAGTATACTAAATGTTTACAGAAATAATAATAAATATAACCCAATATGTCAGCCTGAATAAACATAGCAGCACAATGCTACACAAGATATATTTACAGCAGATGTGATGGTGCAGCCACAACAAATGATGATGATGGATATAAATATTTCACTTAGTGTGTGAGCACCAATAGCTTTTATGATGTGTAGCAACAATATATCTGTCTATAGTATGTGACATTTGCATGCATTTAAAGAAACTTGAGGTAAAATCTTAGCAAAAGATTAAGTGTTTAAGAATTCAAATATTTCTGTTATATAGTGGTGGTATATATTCTGGGAAAAAAATAATAAAAAACATTTTCACCACCACCATGCAACACTTCAGCTGAGCATGTCCACTTAAGCAACTGATTCTCATCTAAAACGTTTGTATAGTGGTAAAATTGTATGGACAGAGCTATATGTGTCTTTATGTGTTTTTAATGAATATTGACTGTCCTGCTATGAACGCTTTCTGTTTTTTGTAATGAGCACAGTGCACCAAATTCCTAGCAACTTAATTGAAAGGCAATACAGTATTAAATCTTGAAAATGCCAAGTATTTTTTTAATCCAGGACCCTCAATAACAACTGCCCACTCATATCTTGAGGTACAGTATATGGGGAGACATAAATGCAGCTATAAAAAAAACACACACACACACACACGCAACACAAATGAATAGAAAACAATAAATAAATAATATGAAAAAAACAAGTAAATGACAAAATAGGTAACATGACCCCCCCCCCCCCAAAAAAAAAGAAACAGATATTTTTTTGGTGTTTGGTAGAAGTGCTCTAACACAGGCAGTACAGTAGATGGCGCCGGAGTCCACCTATTCTGCTGCTGCTGTCTAGGGAGGAGAGGATGAGTCACTCCACAGTTGCAGACCTTCTGGTGACTCTGGAAAAACAGGATTATACAGTATAACAAGCATGGACACTGCTGGCATACACAAACACACATATATAATTGGGTACACCCACAAATATAAAAATAAAAAAGATAGAAGGCTTGCTCACATGAAAGAACACATGAAAACACATGCAAAGTCCTATGCACTTTTGCACTGTCAACATTGTCCTTCACAGGGAGAGGACGTGCTGCCCCTCTGAGACCGAAATGGCTCAGATGGACCAGATTAGACGATACTGTGGCCTTCGTACATTAACAGGAATTATGGGAAATGCTGCCAGCACCACATTATCAGGAATAACACACTGTTAAAATGAGCAGTGCAGATAAGAGAGAGAGAGAGAGAGAGAGAGAGAGAGAGAGAGAGAGAGAGAGAGATGTGGAAGTTGTGAGGGATACAAGAGGAGAAAGAGAACATGTTAAGATTGTTCTGTAAGAAATCCTTCAAATTAGACTGAGTCATAGTTCAGTTGCAATGAAGTTTCACTTGTGTCAACAACTGTGTTAGAAACAAGAGTCAGCGTCTTGCAATCTTACAATACGTGCAGAAGACACAGATTATAGCAAGAGAATGCATTCCTTGAAACAACTTGATTTGCATTTAAAATGGTTGATCATCCTTCTAGTATGTTGATGCAATAAAATGCAACAGTAAGTCATCATCATCATCATCATCAGGGGAAATGAAAAACAGCCTCAACAACTACTGACAGCACTATTGAGTTGGACATATAGGCCTGTCTCACTGAAGATATTTTGACATCTCACAGTATAATCAGAGGTATAAAATTAACGATGGCTAAATTCCATTTACTTGCTTCAGTTTTAGGGTCCCGGTATTGTCTATGCTGGCTCACTGTCACACTGCCATGGCTTACAGAGACAACTGAACACAACAGGGTCATCGTTACTGTAATTAGTAACACCTGTGCCAGTAAGATGAAATTAAAAACATATAGCAAACAAAGGAACATATAAGAAACATGTACATATGTTGTCAAAGATATAATACAGTGATTAGGTTTTTAGAGCTTAAGCAAAAGCAGTGTTAATAATAACCAAATACTGGATTTGCATGTCAAATTCAAAGATAACAAACTCTGAAATGAGGCTGTTGAACTGGTTCAGCAACACCAGAAAGTTCAAGTAGACCGTTTTCCCAGCAGACATTTTGACTTTTCCAGAAGGAAAAGCACATGTGTTACTAATAACACTAACAGTAGCTCTGTTCTGTTCAAGTGTGTGACAATGAGCCACTATGCACGATGCCTGGACCCTGAAATCAAAGCAGCTAAATAGAATTCAGCCATCATTAATCGTATTATTTACACCTGTGCTTTTCTTCTGTGGCATGTCAAAATGTCATCTGTGTGGGTCAGCCCTATGTTCCCACAGCCCAATAGTCCCACATCCCTATGTTCCCACATTTCTAAGAATTTCTTTTCACTGAAAATTAGGCCCTATGTTCCCACATTTCTAAGATTCTTCTTAAAATTAGGCCCTATGTTCACACAGCACTATGTTCCCACATTTCTAAGATATTTTCAAAATTAGGTCTTGTGTTCCTACATTTCCCTTCAATTTAAGCCCTATCCTCCCACAAATTTTTTTAGGGTTAGGGGGATAAAATCTGATACAAATTTATGAAAAAGGAAATGTGGGAACATAGGGCCTAATTTTGGAAAAGAATCATAGAAATGTGGGAACATAGGCCTATGAGAACATAGGCACGCTCCCTTTGAAAGAGCTGTGTAGGTTGTTCTTTTTTTATTGTATGGACAAAGAAACTGAAGGCCATTCTTCATTTTTCTTCTTCTTAGAGAAGGAGACAAGCAGCTCTTTTTAAGAAGATGCTTATTCACATCTGGGCTCACAGCCAAACTAAAATGTAATACTTGAATGACCGGGATGTCTGACATTTTCAGAAAAATTGTTTTCCATTGAGGCTGGTCTCTAAAGGTTTTAAAATGAGACAATGACCACTTCCTTAAATAAAAGGCCTACACACCCACAAAATAAGTGCTTGCATGATTACTAAGGTTATGAGTCATTGTAAGACTGCTGCTTACCGTTTTATTTCCAATTACAGAAATATGTGGATTCAGTCTGGGTCACATTCTTATATAAAAAATATTTTGACTTTACTTTAGCAAAATGTTTCCTTTTGGTCTAGATAATCAGTATGTTAAATTCCATCCACATTCCCATCCTTGTATAAGATACATGTTCATTGATGCCAAAGTATGAAGTAAGAACCCTGCAGTTGTTTTTGAGCCTGAATATGGCTGACTAAATGATGATGGTATACTGTAGTCGATTTCCCCATCCCCTCAGCCAAAACCGTCTCATAACAGATTTATTCCTCTCCCCAAGTCATTAGACCATCACCAAACCAGCTTACTCTGAGACCAAACACGTGTCTGTGTGTATGTTCATGTACATCTGCAACCCTCATTACACATAGCTGATCTCCTAAATATTGATTTATTCTCTCTTCTTTTTGTGGCAAAGTATATTTCAAGAAACAAGACAGACACATTTCAGAGATACTGGTAGAATTTTATATTTGATGTTAGACTTGCTAGTTTTCTCCTTTGCCATTATCAATTACTTTATAAATGTTTGTCTAGAGTACTAATGATATTTCCAAATGTTATTGATTTTTAAACTTTTTTTTTCTCTATTCTAAATGTTAAAATGATGGTTAAGATTTTTATTTATACCACTCATAATATTAATAATAATAATCACAATAACAATAGCAAGTTTCGCAGCTCCTGTTGCCTATTTTTTCATTTACTTTTACATAAGAAAAAGATTTTTTTACAACTAAATATTCAACCACACAACTAGTGAAATTGGATTTTTGGCCAAAGGATGGAGCAGGATTGCCATGCAGCGGTGTTGTGATCAGTTCTGATCCTCTTCCCTTTCCCTCTTCCAACTTGCCTGCCTCCTTCCCCTTCCCCTTCTCTCACGTGGATGAGTCGAGAGCAGCATGAGGGGAAACCCAAAAATAGGCTCATATGTTCCTTACTGGGGGCAGCTGCGCTGCTTTGCGTTCCACTCTTTCTTTCCTCCCTTCTCACCTGTTCTATGCACCTCCGATCTTTCCTTTCCTTATTTTACCACGCTTTTCTTTTGGGTTTCTCTCTTTTTGGACCCCATTTGTTTTATCTTTTGCTATCTCCCTTCGTTGCCCTGAGGGTCTCTACCTCTCCTCTTTTTTTTACTCTGCTGTTCTTCGTCATTTTTCTTTGTCTTATCTTCTTTTCTTTTTGTTGCCTTCAAGATCACTGGAAGCTCCTACATCGTTGTCTTTATACGTGCATGTGTGCAATGCTCTTGCAGTGTGTACTGTCATTGCAAGAGCTTCCTATCATCTCTGAATGAAATGCGTTCTCATCTTATCCACCATCCACTAATAGATCCAGCTGCACAGTGCGCTTCTGGACAAAATTAAAGACCTTTTGCACATTGCAGGAGCTGCTGTAACGTATTATTTTGAGAAAGTACAGGCTACAATAAAGCTGAATTCTGTGGTTCTGAAGGTTGGACACTGTCTCCATAATGATTACCAGGATCTCTTACAGTAAGCCAACTGGGAGCAGGGAAGAAGACTTTGAACAATTTAATTGATTTTCTCTTCCAGAATAGGTCAAATGTTCATGAGCACTACAGTGCTTTGTAGTATATATAGACATTGTGGGCAGTGTATTCATTTGCTTTGTTGATGGGAGTTGGTTGAGCAGATCAATACCACTCTTATGTGTATATGTTATATCTAATTTGGTTATTGTCATTTTTAAACTTTTGTACAGATTAAACAAACAAGATATAGGAAAGTAGAGTGCTATAGGCAGCTTTTATTTACCTTCGAACAGAGCTGGACCAGCTGTTTCCCTGCACTTTAAGCCAATCAGCTGCAGGCTGAAGAAACAAATGTGTAAACAGACATGAGGGTGGTATTGATTTTCCCTTTCTTTGCCCACTGTGCAAAAAAAAAAAAGCAAATAAATGTATTTCCCAAAATGTCAAACTATTCCTTTAAAATTCTCATTTGTTTTGCCATGTCATAATGCCAATAAGAATACCAGCAATAATCCTGGCTCTCCTTCAGTCTAGAGAAGATCGCCTATGTTATTCAATCCCTTTGCTATAAACTCTCTCTCTCTCTCTCTCTCTCTCTCTCTCTCTCTCTCTCTCACTGAGTATTAAGTCCTCCACACTGCCGAAAATAGCCATGGGTTCTCCTTTGGGAACTACAGCAGAGCTTTGCTGTAATAATCTGTGTGTGTGTGTGTGTGTGTGTGTGTGTGTGTGTGTGTGTGTGTGTGTGTGTGTGTGTGTGTGTGTGTGTGTGTGTGTGTGTGTGTGTGCGTGTGTGTGTGTGTTTGAACAACAATTCATTCCTACAAGGACAAAACTGTTATTCATTAGCATGTACATATGTGCACGTTTTATTAATTAATATTTCATGTAATGTGTTGTTCAACCTGCTTGATTCATATTCTGTTGAGAGCCCAGCGCTCTAGTTTCACCATCCAGAGACATTTGCAGATTAATCCTTTGAGGTCAAGAGAGAAACAACTGCCAGCAGAGTTTCACTGACTGCAGAAGAAATTTCAGAGATGAGTGATTCATTTCATCACATTCAGATTACTTAAATGCTCTCTTGCGCGGTGTGTGTGTGTGTGTGTGTGTGTGTGTGTGTGTGTGTGTGTGTGTGTGTGTGTGTGTGTGTGTGTGTGTGTGTGTGTGTGTGTGTGTGTGTGTGTGTGTGTGTGTTTGCATGAATAACTTGCGTGGGACATAAAATGTTGCCTAATCAGCAAAGTCAGAGAGGGGCCCTGACAGGAGAAAACAACCACGGCAGCAGAAAGAGAGAAAGAAAAATATGGGACAACTATTCCAGATGGTGGTGTGAGAGGTAGAAGAGAGAGAGAGAGAGAGAGAGAGAGAGACACACACACACAAACACAGAGAGAGAGACAGAAACACAGATAGAGAGAGAGAGAGAGAGAGAGACACAGAGAGAGAGACAGAAACAGAGAGAGAGAGAGAGAGAGAGAGAGAGAGAGAGAGAGAGAGAGAGAGAGAGAGAGAGAGAGAGAGGAGTAATTGGACAAACACAATAACACAGCGTTACCCCTCTCCAAACACAGACTGAAGATTCCTAAAATGGCTGAAAGTGGACGGACTGGTTACCAATTAAATAAAGAGAGAGAAGCAAATTACAGGAGACAGAAAAGACACAAATACAGGGAAACAGACAAAGAGTAACACAGACAAATGACCTGAGAAAGAGATATGGAAAGATAGAGACTGAATTTCAAAATCATTGTATTCTCTCCATTATTTAATGTCCCGATCAACTTTTTACTCTTTTCAGACTCCACAAAAACATGCATAAACCTTTTTTTTAACAAAAAACCTACTAATATCATTAACAGTGACAATATGTGCATGCTAAATTACTGTAAAGATGATCAGTTTAATGCTCTTGTGCCATTCAGGATCAGAATTGGTCCCAAATAGTATAGCATAGAATGCAGCAACTGATGTTGCAAACAGTCATCCATACATTGTTTCACTTTGGTTTAATGCAGCTTCTCTTGTCTTTTAGATGGCTACAAACACACATGACCGTATGTGGACTACACAAAGAAATGGCACATTGAAGAGATAGCTAGTTCTGTTCAATGAAATAGCAAGATATATACGTACATATGAGTTATAAATACTTATGTTCATGTATTTTAATTAAATATAACCCTTTTGCACATTTTTGTATTAGACAGTTTTCTTTATTTGCAGCTATGTGTTGTCAAATTGGTGAAGATGCTTTCTATTATTTGCTTGTGTAATTTTGCTACACAGATTAGTTTTGAAGCAGAAAATAAAAGTTGTGAACGTGTTTTTATATAAAGTGATCATCATAGTACAATATATGTGGCTGACCTGTGAACGTAACGAATGTGGGTGATTGACCAACATAATAGAAAGGTTAATGTTTTCTAAAGTCATGATGTTTCCATACAGTTAAACTGTAAATGACCACTGTGATATTCTTTGAAATCCTGAAAGTATTTAAGTCGATAATCATGATATTCCAGGGATTCCAAATGCAGTGGGAGATCTGAATAACAGCAGACAGACAGACAGACAGACAGGGGTCAGTTTGGCCTCCAGCTGTTACACATGAATAGACCATTATATAGAACAGAGGGCAGCAGATGGTTAGTCAACACACACACACACACACACAGAGTACATTTTATAAAGAGAAAACAATCATGAAAAACAATCTGTTGGTTGACATGTAATCATTTGTAAGAACTTTCTTTTAAATTAGTTTGAGCATAGAATGGAAGTGTAGTGGTAATCTGGAGATGGGGTAAGGACATTTAAAATACAAATCACTGACATTTAAAGTGGCTATATGTAACTTTTAGTTTGTGTTGATTTCAACGGCTTAGTTTCAGAAACATTTAAAAGTTACATACTGTGTATAGTCACTTTAATGTAAATAAATGTCTGTTTGACTTATCATTACAGCTAACAGCCTTAATTAATTATGTATAAACTTTATATGTTTACATTTTACATGTTTTCACGTTTGCATTACTCAAGGTCTGCTAGGTCTAATTGGTAAAATCCTCTAATGCACTTTTTTGTGTGATTTGTTTTGATGTTGGGTGGTTAGCCCGAGCAGTGGAATTCCATCAACAGAAAATCCATGCACACACCATTTGACCCTAAGCATGATCTCTAAAAAACAAAAAGAGCCCCTCTTCAGCAAAGACAGATTTAAAGATGGAAACGAAAGAAAAACAGAATGAGAATGATTTCCTGTGTATCTAAACTGATGATGAGTGAGGTTTTATCAGAGAGAAAAGTAATTTATATCAGAGAATGTTAACCCTTGTGTTGTCTTTCCGTCGACCGTGCAACTTTTAGTTTTTCTGGGTCAAAATCTAAAATTGAAGCTTTTTTCAATTTTTTGGTTGTCTTTTCCAACACTTTTGTTGCTATCACCCATGTATTGTTTAACTTTTTTTCGACATTTTTGTCACTTTTCACCATGTTTTTGAAGTTTCTTTTCAAAGTTTTTGTCACTTATTTCAACGTTCTTTTATCATTTATTTTCGTCAAATGCTATAACATTGAATAAAATACACAAATGCAATGACATTTTTTTTGACAATTTTGATTGAAAAAAAAAAAAATCTGATATAGAAACTTTTTGACAATGGGTCAAATTTGACCCGAGGACAACGAAAGGGTTAAAGAAACAACATACTTAACCAACACCTGATTAAATCAGACTCAAAGCACTCTGAAACATCAACTCACACGCACACTCAAAGATATGAGTTGACGCAAACACACTAAACATTAAATGCACTCAGATACAAAAAGATAAGATACAAACAGATACCCTATACACACACAACACAAACACACAGACACAGTGGTCGGGTCAGTTAAAAGTCCACGATGGCCGCCCACTGACAGCACGGTATGAACGCATTATGCAACACACAGCATTCAACAAACAACTTCACTTTCTCTAAAATCTATATTATAAGCAACACTTCCCTTTAGTCTTTATATGAATTTAATTGATGTAGCACATGTGTGTTTAACCTGTTTGTTAATGTTTATCTTTAGAGCTAAACATAGGGTATACAGGGTCATTCTATCCTATAATATGATACAGGCATAATAATTCCATTTTAGTAAATACACAACTCAATATGTTACTTTTGAATGCTTCATGAATCCAGAGAATTGTACAATGTCTTGTTAGCACCAGCCGGCTTCACATTTAACTGACCAGTACAAACACAGTCCTTTACTGCTGGCCACTGAGGAGCTGTGGGCTGTTAGTTCTCTACTGGCTAGCATTTTTTACATTACATGACCCATCCATCATTATGATTTCCAACTTTGAAGCACCCTTTCCCATCTGACATAATCCATCCAAGATTATATTAACACCATTAAACATTCCGCTACAGTGACTCTTCAGTGCACTGAGGTCAGCCTTTTCTTCACATGCTTTTTCAAGTCTGAAGTGGCAATGTGGCAATAAAAAAGGCACAAGAGTTGCCGGGTTGGGTCAGTGGGTAGAGCAGGCGCACATATATTTAGAGGTTTATGCCTCGACGCAGAGGTCCAGGATTCGATAACGACCTGTGACAATTTCCTGCATGTCTTCCCCCCTCTCTCTCCCCTTTCTCACCTAGCTGAAGCCCAAAGAAATAGTCTTTAAAAAAAACACAAGTGAGCCACAATAGAAACTTTACTCAACAATGAGAAATGTCTAAATAATCAGAGAATATATAAACATACTCAAATGATTTCCCCTTGATAGAAGATTTGAAGGTATTTAAAAGGAAAGGAAGCTAGTGTTCAACTCAAATATGTGTCTTTAATATTCATAATTGTCAATTGCATTACTTGTGTAAATCCCTCTATTCTTATCAAAATCCCAATTTCTTTTCTGTGTCGTTGCATTGCAGGGAATAACCCCCAGCAGGGATTAACAGCCTTTACACAGGAGATAATCTTGACATGTCACAGTAGGAAAAGCACAGGTAATTACAGTGATAACATTAACGAGGGCTGCATCCCATTTAGTCTTTTCAGTTTCAGGGCTAGTGTGTGTGAAGACTCACTGGTAGGGCGTAATTGGGGCACATATGGAACAGAGCTGTCGTTAATGACTTTAGTTCCACCTGGGTGAAAATGTCTTTGGTCTAATTTTTTAACTCGACATTCAGTACATTAATATAGGAGTAAACGAATATTTGCCATGTAAAGATATAGTGGAGTAATGGCGTCCTGAAGAGAGAATGAAGTCACACTCCCTCTGTGTGTGTTGTAATCCATGTTTCTCTGTTCTTTGTTTTGATAGCCGGTCCAGCCACGTGTGCATGTGTGAGTGCATGTGAGTGCCTTGACAAAGCATTGGTATTTGACGAGTTGGGGAACAGTCTGTGAGCACCATGTGGAGGCAATCCTATCCGCTTTTTTTCAGTATTTTGAGTACAGCCCCTTCAACTGATCCAATCCTATTTTTGCTATTTTTTTAGTTTTTGAGTTTAGGTATATTTAGCTATTTTAAAGGATTATCCTCTTTCAGACTTTTTCTTAGAAAATCTATTAAAGGCACAACTGAAATGCACATATACACACATATAGTCAAATGCACACACACACACACACACACACACTCATGAGTCATACCTGTTGCCAGATGCAGGCAAGAGAGAGCCACCTGCGAGTGTGCGTTGGCGGAAAAGTGTTTTAAATTTTTTATTTTGCAGTGTCTATAAAAATCTGAAACAAATTGCTGGCCACAATTTTGAAGTGTGTTCACAGATCACGCTAAACTGTTGCTTAACCTCTATTATGTCATCTGTGGACTAAGTGTGCTTTTGGGGCCTGGTGGGTCATAAGGAACGGTTCATAGGAGTTACATTTCCACATGGTTCTTTGTGTCTTTTGTACTTTCACCTTCTTAAAGATGATGGTGAAGTGCGCAGAGCACAATAGGTCACATCAAAACGCTGTCAGAAACAGAACTGATGCATTCATTTAACCTAATCAAATGTCAAATTCAGTGTGTCTGTAAAAGAGTGTGGCCATTTCCACTGAAGATATGTCAAACAAGATTGTTTTACAGGCCTGGGTAAACTGATCTGCTATTATCTTCAAAGTCACCCATGAAATGAAGAATGCATGAAAGAGGGAAAGTCCTGGACAGTCTGGACCAGAGGACCGCAGACTCAGCCAAGGCACAGTGTTTTTCGACATTGTTCATGGGAGGCTAAAAAGATTTATACTTGCGGTGGAGACATGGGCCTTTATATTTTCAATTTCTTGTCTCTTTACAGTAAATGTTTTTGGAATCACATAGATAACACAGATCATACAGTTGCATTCTTCTTCCTTTACAAAACCTGGCACCTACAATGTTCAATTAGAGAAATCTCTGACAAAGTGTAAACAAAAATTGAATATTAAAAACGTACACAACAAAAACCATTTGTTGCCCAGCTATTATGTGTACCAAACTGGTAATGTTTTGTGTGTGTGTGTGTGTGTGTGTGTGTGTGTGTGTGTGTGTGTGTGTGTGTGTGTGTGTGTGTGTGTGTGTGTGTGTGTGTGTGTGTGTGTGTGTGTGTGTGTGTGTGAACTCACTCAACAAACACTGAAGCATTTAACATACAAAAGTCCTATTTAGAAAAGAAAACCGAAATAGTACACAGTGCACACATAACAGTTCTGAAATTAGTTAGGGTCATGACCTATGAATTCTTTTCAAGCAATACACAGACCAATACTGTATGTCCAGTAAACCAGTGCTGCAACAATGGCCTCATTCACCAACTAAGCAGGACACTTTCTAGAAGAAATAAAGAGCTCCATTGCAGCTGCACAGTATCATTATTTAATATGAGCCCATAGGTCACACAAGTGATGTATGCACAAACACACTATGTATAGGGTGAACTGATGTGTACAGTATGTGTGTATGACAACCACTATATAATTTATTATAATTATGTCACTAATTGAGGAGTTGGGGGCATTTGTAACAAATTGTTCATATCATTGCCGATGGTCCACACGGTGCATATACAAATACACACAAATTGTATGTCATGTGACAAGAATGCTGTAACATAATCAATGTCTCTAAATTTCCTAATTAGGCTTTACAGTGGCACTTTATTTTCACTCACGTTTTGATCAGAGACAGGAGCAGGGTGGACGTCAGGGTGGCACTTCAAGGTCCCTGCTTTCATATCTGATGACTCCTTCCTTGAAAATATCAACAACAAAAAAAACACATAATGCATAGAGGCCATATATTTTATTTGATAGCATTTTGTAATAGGGTCATGCATGCAAAGCAATGCTCCTTTGTTGAGATAGAAATGTACGGGGCCCCTAAAGAGACATGGGGATTTTTTTTTTTCTCGTGCACACCAGAAACTTTCTGGTGTGCACAAGATACTTTCTTGTGAGCATGAGATACTTTAGTATCCTGTGCTCAGGAGAAACCAATGTAAGGCTAGCAAAATGATGCTAACCAAGTACTGCTGACGTTATGTGGCTAAAGTTAATAGTTCACATTCACAGCATATTTCACATTCACAGAATGAAATCGGTTAACAGTTGCCTTATCATCTTTAAGTTTGTTGATGACACTATCAGGTAGCCTATTTTGTTGCGTTTTCAGGAGGATGAATACCTCCTCCACGGCAGCCATTCTGACTGGTAAGCTACTCAGATTGGTTTCTCATGAGCACAAGAAAAGTATCCCCCGTGTCCCTTTAGGGGCTCTGTAGAAATGCCACAGACCTCTAAGATAAAAAAAGAAATCTCCATCATTTAAAGAAATTCATCGCTGAATCTTATTGGAATTCGTGCAGGCAAACAGCTTCCCCAATGTCTGATAACCCTTTCACTTGCTGAACCGATCCATAGCTCATAACTTAAAAAAAAGGAAGCTTTAGGAACTCTCACTATTTACTCTATAGGTAACCAGTGTTGGGAGTAACGCGTTACAAAAGTAACGCAATTACAGTAATGTATTGCTTTTTGCTGTAACGCAGTAATATAACACATTACTAATTCAATTTTCATATTAATTATACAAAATATGAATAATCTATGATGTATTAAAGTGGATAAAGAGGAGACTTTATTGATCCGGTTGTGAAATTCACAAGCTACCTGCCAAGTCAAACTTCCGCTGTTATTTTGGTGAAAGTAACTCAAAAGTAATGCAAAAGTAGTGTAAATATTTAGCTAAAAGTTTATTGTTATTCTTATACTGTATTTTTTCTATCTTTGATGCTAAAATCTGCTGCTGGAAATCTAATTTCCTTGCGGGAGTCATCCCAAAGGGATCAATAAAGAGAAGTCTAAGTCTAAGTCTAAGTCTACGTCTAAAGCATTACAATTCAGAGACAGTAATATTGTAATATAACTAATTTCTCTCAAATGACAGTAACTAGTAATCTATAATGTATTACATGTTGGAAATAACTTGCCCAACACTGTAGGTAACTATATCTATAAATATACTGCCTTCCTCTATGTTAAAAAAAAGCATCCATTATTAAATCACTTTGGATTACCAAAAAACGAATTTCATTATTTTTATGGTGATATTATAGGAGATTCAGAAATAATGTTACTTTAAAACTACATGGTAGGCCTCCTTTAACCCTCATGCCCTCTTCGGTCATTTTTGTACATTTTTCTCAAGTTTTTTTTTTCATTTCGTGATCATTTTTGCTGTGTTACTTCTTATGGCATGAAATTTTGTAGGAATCCTTCTTTTCAGTCAAATTTTTTAAATCCAGTGTTTTTTACTCTTACATGTCTTTTATACTTAAATGATTCATTTTGTACCCTCTGGACACCTTCGAGGCAAAAATGTCCACGCACACAAAAACTGTTATTAAATCATCATATATCAATATTTTTTTCTGCTTTTTTTTCATGAATCACTTAAACAACTTCTTACCTAATCAAAACCACCAAACATTCAATCATTTTCAGGATTTTAACCCTTTAAATGCCAGTTTATGTATTTGAAGTATGTCATTTTTTATAAAAAAACACAAAAAATGATTTTTTTCCCATATAATGAATAATATGTAGATGGGGCTTTGGTGGTGATTAGAGGCTTGGATATGTCAAAGATAAGCAACAAAACTGATTTGATTGCATTAGTATTTTTTATGTAATTCCAGATACTCCCTCTGGACACCTTCGAGGCAAAAATGGCCCCATTGACTTCCATTATAACCACATGTTTTGATCTCACTGCCTTTACAGTATAAAACCATGCATTCTGTAATGTTGGCATTTCATTTGGAAGAAAACTAGTCATATTTGACATTTTTACAGTATTTCACCAGATTCAACCATTTTGCCCTTGTAGGCCGATGCATGAAATTATAGTTATATTATGGAGCTGTGTGTGTGTGTGTGTGTGTGTGTGTGTGTGTGTGTGTGTGTGTGTGTGTGTGTGTGTGTGTGTGTGTGTGTGTGGCGTGCCTGCGTGTGTGTGTGTGTGTGTATGTGTGTGTGTGTGTATATGTGTGTGTGTATGTGTGTCTGTGTGTGTGTGTGTGTGTATATATGTATATTTGTGTGTGTCTGTGGGTGGGTGGGTGTGTGTGTGTGGGTTGGGTGTGTGTGTGTGTGTGTGTGCGTGTATGTATGTGTGTGTGTGTATGTATGTGTGTGTGTGTGTGTGTGTGTGTGTGTGTGTGTGTGTGTGTGTGTGTGTGTGTGTGTGTGTGTGCATGCATGTATGCATGTGTGTGTGTGAGAGAGAGTTTGTGTAAATCTGTAAACAAACAATGATAATTTTAGTGGTGAAAAAAGCGCACCTTACTTTAGCCAGTTATATTATGGAGCCGGTGTGGTGTGTGTGTGTGTGTGTGTGTGTGTGTGTGTGTGTGTGTGTGTGTGTGTGTGTGTGTGTGTGTGTGTGTGCGCATGCATGCGTGTCTGTGTGTGAGAGAGAGTTTGTGTAAATCTGGGTGAAAAAAGGGCTTCTTTTGAAGGATGCATTTCATGTGTCTTTGAAGACGTGCTTGAATAAAAACATTGTCTCCTGCATTTGTTGTAAACAAAAACAACTATTAGTGTGTTGATGCACCTGGCTCTAGAGAAGGAGAAAGACCTGGAGCAAAGAGAAGGAGCCTTTATCTTCCAGCCAACTGCAGGACTCATCTGAAGATGACACAAGTTTCTGGAGTCTGACAAAATAGTCACTGGTGTCCTCCAACTCTGTGAGTGCCTCTAACCCTTCCTCTGAAAGTGGAGAGGACACTGAAGATCCTGTCCATCCTAACATTGAATGGACAGTGAAGAATTGGCAAGTCTGGTCTCCATCTAATACTGAGACGCTGCGCAACATTCAAGCACCGACCGGCATGATGCCAGAGCCCACGAGATATGCCATATCAAGAATCCATGATGTGGCATCCTCTTTCGACCTTTTCTTCACTCCTGACATGATCAGCTGATTCAGGAAATGACAAACCTACACGGGAGGTGTTCAATCTCAGGATGGAGTGATGTGGATGCTCAAGAGATTTGAACATACATGGGACTTCACACTTGGCTGGTGTGTACCGGTCCAAAGGGGAATCCACCCGGAGCCTGTGGGATGTCCATAGTGGGAGACCAGTCTTCAGGGCCACCATGTCCCACAAACCATTTGAAATGATAAGCGCCAGTTTACAGCAAATGCAGGAGACAATGTTTTTATTCAAGCACGTCTTCAAAGACACATGAAATGTATCCTTCAAAAGATGCCTTTTTTCAGCCCTAAAGTGATCATTGCTTGCTTACAGATTTACGCAAACTCTCACACACACACATACACATATACACACACACACACACACACACACACACACACACACACACACACACACACACACACACACACACACACACACACACACACACACGCTACATAATATAACTATAATTTCATGCATCGCCTACAAGGGGCAAAATGGTTGAATCTGGTGAAATACTGTAAAAATGTCAAATATGACTAGTTTTCTTCCAAATGAAATGCTGACATTACAGAATGCATGGTTTTATACTGTAAAGGCAGTGAGATCAAAACATGTGGTTATAATGGAAGTCAACGGGGCCATTTTTTCCCTTGAAGGTGTCCAGAGGGGAGTATCTGGAATTACATAAAAAATACTAATGCAATCAAATCAGTTTTGTTGCTTATCTTTGGCCATATCCAAGCCTCTAATCCCCACCAAAGCCCCATTCCCCTATGATTTATTTTATGGAAAATAATTAATGTTTTGTTGGGTTTTTCATAAATAATTGTTACTTCAAAGATTTAAAACTGGCATTTAAAGGGTTAAAATCCAGAAAATTATTAAATTTTTGGTAGTTTTGAGCAATTTACAAGTAGTTTAAGTGATTTATGAAAAAAAAGCAGAAAAAAATATTGATATATGATGATTTAATATCAGTTTTTTGGACATGTACATTTTTGCCTCGAAGGTGTCCAAAGGGAGTATCTGGAACTATGTAAAAAATACTAATGCAATCAAATTAATTTTGTTGCTTATCTTTGACATATCCAAGCCTCTACTCACCACCAAAGCCCCATCTAGATATTATTCATTATATGGAAAAAAAATCATTTTTTGTGTTTTTTGTAATAAAAAATGAAATACTTCAAATACATAAACTGGCATTTAAAGGGTTAAAATCCTGAAAATGATTGAATGTTTGGTAGTTTTGATTAGGTTAGAAGTTGTTTAAGTGATTTATGAAAAAAAAGCAGAAAAACATATTGATATATGATGATTTAATAACAGTTTTTGTGTGCGTGGACATTTTTGCCTCGAAGGTGTCGAGAGTAAGTTTTTTTAAGGAGGGCATGAGGGTTAACTTTAACGTTAAAGATCCATAGACATTTCTTTTTCTGCCCAGTAACCATTTCCAGTAGCCTAGCTGTTCTCCTCAGCCAGGCAGTGACATCATTCCCCTTTCACCCAGTTCTCTGACGGCTGCAGCACGAGGTAACTAGCGGTCAAACCACGATGCATTCACGCGCTCTTCCAAAGTTCGTACATCCAATACGTCAGAGTAAGACATGGAAGAGAATTGGACTGATTTTGTCAGAATAAATAATGGAAATAACTGACAGTTTATTACAACAACAAAAAAAAAAAAAAATGTCACACAGAGAGAGGTCTTACGTGAGTTGGACAGTGGTGTATTGATGAAAAAAAAAATTATTCCAAGTGCAACCACAAAAGCTATAGGCCTAAACAAATAGGCTAAATTATGTCTTGAGAAAGCCAGGATTTATCTTTTAATGTGTGGCTGTTAATCAGCTAAAAAGTACAGTTCACAAAAATTCTACAAATATGAGACTCCTATTTGTAGAATTTTTACAAAGGAATGGCAATCGGGAGAGTCGGGCCTTTTCCCGGTGGGCCGGTAGTGTTTCGAGGCCGCGAGGGCCGGTCTGATAATAGTTATAGGCTACATTGCAAGCAACACCGCTGCCCGTGGCCAAGCTGCCCGGTCCGCTGGTCAAACTGTGCAGCCTCTGCTCAACCCTTACGGCGGGTCCTAACGGTCACAACCATGTAGGCTACAGGGGGATCAGTGAGTGGCCCCTCCACAAATGGCATAGCCCTGGTCGGCCTATGACGTAAAGCCATTGAACACCTCTTTTTTTCTTTGTCACGTTTGGAAGTCTACGTTAACAGACAGTGTGTGAGTCTGATGATGGAAAGCCCATAAATAAAAAGGTGACGCTGAGATGGTCAGACTCAAAAGAAGAAAAAAAAAAAGGGATTGTGTTGCTGTGCTGTGTGTTGTTCGTTCATTTATTCACCATCCGAACATTCATCTTCTCCCACTCCCACCTTTTTTCTTGATCAATGGTCGTTCATTTGCATTACCAATATTTCCGACAGCACCTGAAGGCCACATACTTGCCGACGTTGCAAGCAGGAGAAACCCAAAACAATGTTTATCCAACACAGAATTCCTGCAGCCGAGCGAGGTCGTTTTTGTGCGTATCGTGTAGCCTATCGTGCCATTTTCGAGAAATGTTTCCCATCGGTTGTTCATTTCATTCGATGTTTTTGCTGCAACATAACAGATTTGTCTCGCGCAGTTCTTTCCGCATACGGCTTTGTGTAAAGTCAAATGGCTGATGTTGCATTGGTTTAAAAAAAAAAAAAAAAACAGATGCATTTTTAGGGCAATCAGTCTTTTTTTCAGTAGGCTATATCAAGCAGATGTGACCCATTTTAGCTGTGAATAGATACATTTAGGCAGTCCGTAGGCTGCACCACCCCCCTCTCATTCTGCTTTCCTGTGCTGGGGTTACTATCGGTCAAAACTCCCGTGCTCCTTCTTTCTCTGTGCTGGGGTTACTATCGGACAAACCTGCCATCCTCCTCGTCTTCTTTCTCTCATCCTATTTGTCTGCACCCGCATAGTGCAGTCATGCCTGCATATGCCATTTTGTTTTGTTCATTCAGCACAGCAGGGGTGATATGTTTATGCAGCACGCATATTTATGAGGTCGACAACGGAAATCACACGGAGGAAAGTGAGACACGTTGCAGTTTAATGTATTCGTACAAAGAACACCGGTAGATATTCTCAGCTGCAGGTCTATCTCGGGTTACTATCGGTCAAAGTGAAAATGAGAAGGCTCAAATCAAGTCACAAATGCTTCCCTTCGCCAAAAAATAAAGGATGGAGTGATCATTATGTCAAACTAAATAAGACAAGTGAATGAACAGGCTGTTAACATTTCAGTGCACAACAGGTCTGTTATACTCTCAGGATATAGGTTCAAATATAAAGTGTGTCTGATCGAAGTAAGAAGCAAAATGGCCCTTTTGTTGCAGGTCTACTTTTCAGATCACAGTAGGCCTACCAACTCTGCATTCTAAAGAGTTTCTGTAGGTATTACAGGTTTAAGTGGTAGGTACAAGTTTTTTACTCAGTCAATACTGAAGGCAGCAGACTCAAACACTGCAATCAGTCTTTTCTCCGGCATGGTTTGTAGCTTCTGACGAAGCAGCATGTTTTTCTGCAGAAGCTGGTTTTTACACCGAAGCAACCATGGTTTTTACATGTTTCCATATGATCACAGATTTCATAATACAGAGATCAATTCATGTTTTTTGAGTGAACTAAATCATTTTATTCTGGCTACTTTTCAATGTAAACTTTGATTGTCTGCTGACTCGGTCAGTTCTTTGAAGGTTAAGCCGTCTTGGATAAACTCTTAAGCAACGCAACTGGGACAATCCAATTTGGATTACAAGAAGACAATATTAAAGCTCCCAAAATGACAACATGATGCATGACAATATTGTTAGATTGTTCTATCTTGTGATAAACAAATGCACAAAATTGTAATTTGTTATCTCAAGATTAATGGTTGATGATGTATTAATAACTAGCGCACATTTTACCTCTGAAAGAATTTCCCTTTTAACCTTTAAATGTGATCACAAGTGTGTTGACCCTTCTAAATGTTGAATGACCTTCTTTTGAGACTTACACATAACATGAATGGACAACTGCTTTATTACTGAAAGACAACAATGGCTCATACTGTCACACTACTAAAACAATCCTCCTTCAGGCAGTCTCAATACTAGTTTAATGCATTTTTCTTTTTCTTTCTAGTTTCTTAATGTCTAAGCAGTTGTGTCTCTCTGAGAGACATACAGCCCAGTTGGTTGAACATTGTCTAACTTTGTGCTGATACACGTGTATCAAAAAAGAAGCAAAGATTTTGTCCTAATTGTCATACCTTTGCATCCACAACTCCATGACGTCTCAAGAGCGTTTTAACATCCTAAGTGGGTTATAGTCCAGTGATCCCATCAGTCCTGAGTATGGAAGCTACCTCACGCTGTGCCAGCCATAACAAACCATTGTTCTCCACCCAGTGGGAATAACTGCACCTGACAGCTTACTATACATAATCACAATGAATGAGATATGAACTGCTGAGTTCGCCACAAGAAAGAGCGAGATGTTGAGGTCTGTCCATTTCAACACAACTGGCTTTATAGCCACACATCTTTCACCCTCCAGTGTAATTTGATGAAAATTGACTATTGTTGCCTTCACTCTCCATCTCCAACTTTTGTACTGGAATGTCCAGAGGGGGAAAACTTGTACTTGTTGAAAACCAGTCATTCTTGCAGTTTAGTGTCCTCAAATTTCCTGGAACAAGACAATGCTTGCCTGTTAGCTCCAAGCTAGTCTCGCTTTGCCAGACCTTCCTCCCCAGCCCTGCGGAGGAGGGTGTGGCTTGTCCACACAACATTCCATGATGGGAGAAAACATTGCTCTGGTTTATTAGCATTTCTTTAAACCAATCACAATCTTCATGGGCGGCGCTAAGCGACAGACGGAGCCACAGTGCCGCTGCAAAATAGCCTCGGAAGGAACTTGTTTTGGTGGAACATGTGTACGTTCAAAAGTTGTTTTAGTCGTGCAACAGAAAACTCAGATTGGACAGATAGTCTAGCTAGCTTTCTGGATTTACCCTGCAGAGATCTGAGGAGCAGTTAACCATATAGACACAAAGAAAGCGGAAGGTAACGGACATCAGGCCAAAAAGAGTGAGCAATCCCGGGAGTGGAACGTATAGACAAGCTCCAAGCTGACAGTGACCTCTGACCTTTTGAAAAGAACAGGAGGTGGCAATATATGCATTGTTCTGATTTTACTTTTAATAATCCCTTTGAAATTCATTCATTTATTCAGTTACACTTTATACTCTTTTTAATAGTATTATTTAAGAGCAAATGTAATCTGTCTCTTTCTAAATGGATTTGTAAAATTAACCCATTCACTAGCTGATTAGATTAACTGAGGAGGTCTTTAATTATTCTAAGAATCTCCAGGCTTTGTATAAAATAGTCTCGCCCTTAATTAATAATACAATACTATTTTTTTAGAATCACCACGAAACCTCATACTTTAACCGCTTTGTGACTTTTGGGCTTCATAGTAGAATACATTTAGATGTCCCTCACTGTAATATGCAGCCATTTCTACATCAGTAATCTTTTCAAACAACTTCAATATTGCTTAGTTACCCTGAATTCTTCAGATAAAAAAATGAGCTGTTGTTTAACTCTTACAGTCATCTTAAATCATCGTTCGGTGTGATGACTGCATGATGCATTAATCCATGCAGACAGTTACTGAGCTTCTCTGATTGATTAAATGACTAATCCCTCTGATTAAGGATACTGTTTTAATGAGACCCCATACTGGGAGACCTCACTGTGCCCCACATGCAAGTGGAGGAGAAAAAGGTTTATAAATGACACACATTTACCTTTACCTACACTTTGTTTCATCTTGTTTCAGCTGCCACAAACCCAGTTGTTGTCATGTTAATTTATTTTTTAAATCAGCTGAAATGTTTAAAATCAAAGGGTAATGCATGTAATGGATTCTGCAGTCAACACTTGTTGCAATACATCAAAGAACGTGTGCTCTAAATGGTTCTTGAGTGTAAGGGCGTAATCTTGGGTTTGAAATGGGTGGGGGTGGGGGTGGGTTGAGATCTCCACCATTCTAGTGAATTTTTCAGCAACAATTTGGGCCTTTTCTGCATCAATGTATGTTGCAAATGTTTTTCATTATGTAAAGGAAATTATTATAAGCTATTTGGTGGGGGGAGGGGGGGTTGCACTGGCCAGTTTTGATTAATAATAATTTATACTTTATTAAGGGAAATTACAATGTTTTCACGCTGTTGTTGAAAGACACACACACCCCTGCTCAGTACCTATACATGCACCAATGGACAGATGTCAGAGTGAGGTGGCTGCAGCTGTTGATAAAGAGGTACCCCAAGCAGCTGGGCCTTACTCAAGAGCACCTGGGCAATACCCAGTAGAGCACCTCTCCAGCTACCAGTCCTTAGGTCCATATGAGGACTCAAACCAGCGACCCTCCAGTTCCCAACCCAAAACCCTACAGACTGAGCTACTGCCAGCCCTAATTGAGTGGAACAATAAATACTCATGTTAGATCATTTCAGGAAAGTCTGACAATGTTTGACTGAGGTTGTTTGAGAAAATAAATAAAATTCAACTTCCCTGAATGTTGCAGGGGAATGTTGATGTCCAGCATGCCACTGGAAGACACTGTGTTATTGCTCCCCTAAGCACAAAATAAAAGACAGTGGAGGCACACTAGGCCAGATAATCACTGCCAGATGGTTGCCGTGTTCTTTGTACATTAGTTAGCCTGGACTGTACAGCACGCTCCCGCATCTTTTCTCAGACATCTACAAAAGAGAGCCAGCAAACAAATAGGATTAGTGTTAAAGGGAAACGCTGCTGTTTAGTCTAAGGATTTGTCAACGGGGATTGATTTAAAGCATGGGTGACAATCAACAGGCATTGTTAAAGTGCAAGGAAAAGAATTTTAGTTGTGCAAATGTTCCCTCTCCCTCTTGACCCCCACTTTATCATTAAGAAGGCAAAATGCCTCTAATAATTTTTGCTAACAAGGTCCTCCCTCAGACCACCTTTTAGTTGTGTTTAATCTGATGTTGGTGGCAGGCAGCCATGCAGGCAGACACACAGTCCAGCCAGATATTGGTGTGATGACATGTGAGGTGTTTACAGTTGCTCCTGAACAGAATGCTAGAGCGGTCCAGTTACCCACTGGCCATTCTCAACACAGTCTGTCATTGTTTAGCCATCGGTGGGGTTAAAAAGTTTTTAGGACAAACTCGCTGAGCAGGCAGCAAGACAGCAGAGAACGGACTGCATTTTAACTTGTTTCAGGAAAATACATAAAATACACTCATGCTGCAATGCTGGTTATATCAATTCTTCTAAATTCATGTAAATGTTGCTGTAAATGTTCATGTTTCATATTAAGTCTGGTTTTAGAGGAGCATTCCTTTTTGTAATCTATTGATACCCTTACAAACTGAGGCTTTATTTAGTTTACTTATTTCTTTACGTTCATGCATGTCTTATATAAAGTATAACGTAAAGTAGAGATGAGGAAATACATGAATAGAAAATTTCTAAAAGTATTTATCTTAATGCCATAGTCTTCTGTAGGCTCAGGTACATTATTTGATCAAACTGAAAGTGATTGTCAAATTGAAACCTGATTAGCCAGGAGTGACAACCAGTCGCAACTCTCAGCAATTTACCTGAGCCGTTTTCTCATATGAACTCCGGACAATGTCTGAAGAATCAGCTCCGGACAGTTGCCCTTTTGTCACACAACAGTAGATTGTCCGTCTCAGACGCGTTCTCACTTACATGTATATACATGTTTGGTTGAGGCAAGGGGTGGCCCCTGGGTAGAGCGTGCGAGAGGCAAGACATGACGCAAATTACACCACAGCCACGTTGCCGGTTCATAATTTGGTCACAAACAACCGAGTCTCTAGTCGTTCCTTGAATTTGTGTGACAATTTTGGTGTCGGCCCTTACCGACGGAAGTTCTCGAATCTTGTCGTCTCTCCAGTTTGACATTGTCGTTGCCTTCTTCGTGTAATTCACCCTTCTTCTTCACCCTCTGACATTTGTTTCTTCGGTCTTGCGCAAGCCATGATAGAAACATAATCAACGGCACTCTTGCTCGGACAATGACCGGCTCTATTTACAATAGAATGGGCTCAGTCGAACATTGTACTGGCTGGCAGGGTAAAGTCTGTTCCAACTGATTGGCACATTTGTATGTTCTCATATGCAGCTCCTCCATGTGTCTCCTATGTCTAGATAATTTCAGGTTTGCAGTACATGTGTAAACTTAATTTGTTTTTGTGTAATGTGTTTACTTCTTGGTTTTGCGTAGACATGACATACTTTACTTTTACTTTAATTGGTTTCAAAAGATGTATTGTTCCATTTAAAATTAGAATTAGTTGTTTAAGGAGTCAGTCAATCAACAGAAGGGCACACAAAGCATCAGTATTACAGCAATAGGACTGACATGATTCACAGCAGCAGCCAGACCAAGGTGCAACATGTAGCGATGAGGGTTAAAAATATCAGTGCTTATTTTTCAATTGTATAGTCACACTGCTTTTATTTTTATTTTTACCAGTGAAGACACAGTCACAAACCAAACATCAGATACATTAGTTTATTCCTGAGACAGAATCTTTTGGGGGTCTATTTACTTACGCTGAAAAATATTGTGGAAAACTGAAATCAAACAACCTAGCTATGTAAAATCTCTCAAGAAATGTTAAAAACAGACACAAATGTTCAACTTGCTAAGAACCTTGCAGCGAGATGTCAAGTGGAAAATGTGTATCTCCGAGTGCAGCAACTTAGAATCGTGAGATGGGTTATATTGCAACAACTGTGAAAGAAAACAATACAGTACTGCAGGTATATTGTGCTTTGCTACAAGCATCACTGGAAATAAGCCTGGTGTCCTTGTGATCTCAGTCCAGGTTTGATGGATGACAGCAGCAAGTGCAAATGAAGCAATGGCTTGTTAACATCCATCCATCCATTTTCTAAGCTGCTTATCCTGTTCAGGGTCACGTAGGGCTGGAGCGTATCCCAGCAGACATTGGGCGAGAGGCTGCTCCGAGGTTGCCAGTCCCTCTCAAGACTTACACACATATATAAACAGACAACCAAATTCACACTCACCGAGAAGAATGCTTTTTAAAAAAGAAGAAAGAGGTATATTCAAGTATTTGAACTTTGCAGTACAGTCTCTAGTACATGCTTACATAATTCTCAGAGCCACTTACAATACATTACAGTTTACATTTACCACTGTATTTTTTTTTATCTTATTATCCTTTATCCATTAGGGCTGGAATGATATGCCTTTGTCCCAAATTGATTCTTTCACATGCGGATTCGAATTGTGTTGTGATTTTCATTTGTTGCAATTCTAGAAGTACTGCGATTGCGATTTTCTTTTCCTTCTTTAATAAAAACAGTTGCATAATACACTTCTAGAGACAATACATCACTAGACATTTCTAAAAACTAATTGTTTTCTAAAAGGAATGCACATTACATATTAGTCATTCAGTCTGACATTTATTACATTTGTAAAAAAGTACATAACATGCATGTTCTGTTTTGCTGGAAACGGATATGATGTAGTTGCCGTCGGCGGTAGGCTACCGTATAAACAGAAAATATTTTGGTGAATTATTGGTAGACACATTAATCAAAAAAATATTGCCTCTGGGGAAAAGAATCGATTTAAAAAAATAAGTTAGAGTTAAAGATTATGGTCAGTTCTTTTATTCCCATCTTCCATTTCAGTTATAGGCCTATATCTATAGTAGCCTACCTTTCTCTTTATTGTTGTATGTGATATGACTTTTGTAACACTGCAATTTACCCTTTGAATTAATAAAGTAATCCATTTATCCATGTATCTATATCAAATTCTGTATAATAAGTAGGCCTAATAATAATAATATTACTCCATTTTTTTTGTCTTAACTGTATGCCATCACTTGTTGTGATTGTGTGAATATTTAAGTTGTTACAGGTTTATTATGATGATGATGATAATGATTATTGCTATATCAGTAGTAGGCCTAGTAGTTGTGTGTGGACGTGGCCTAGTCTAGCCCAGTAGTAAGTAGTCTTTTAATATTCTTTGAAAAGCCCCACGGTGCATTGATGAGGTGTTGAGGTGTCGCTGGCCCTTTAAGAGATGTTTTGACTCCACACGTGCTTGCCTTTTATGGGAGCAGCATCAAACGGTGACCGTTAGTTACCTCTGCTGCTGCTGCTGCTGCTCTACTCCGCTCTGCTCTGCTCCGCATCGAGCAGCGCTATAAAACCCTGCCGGAGGAGAAAAGAACAGTTTTGTCAAGACACTGAGACACTGAGCAACGGCAGAGGAGTACGTTACATTTACCATTTGCAAGTTTTTTTTTTCTGGACGAAGGATTTTAATTTATGAAAAGAGAGACAGTGGATATTAACACCGTTCAGGATCAAGGTCGGTGAGTTTGGAGTTTTTTGGGGGGTTTGGAGTTTTGGGGGAGGTTTATGACTTTCTTTGTTGGGTCAACAAAGAGATGTAGGCTTTGCCACCGTGTTACAGTAAAAAACATATTTTCATATCACTTCATATATTGTCATCTCATATGTTCTGTTTTTGGCTTTGAGTAGGCAAATTGAACGTTAAAAACAAAAACCAATTTTGGTATTGAGTGATGATAATGTAGCAGAGTTTTTTTTGTTTTTTCCTTCATTTTAAGGTCGCAAAGTTAAACAAGAACTGCCATGTGCTGAATGGACGTTATATGTTCGAGGCAATGTCGTTGTTTGGGTAAAATGACAAGTATTGTCCTTGCTGGTTTTTGCTCTTTTATCATCCTCTTCGACCGTGTAATGAGTTGGACCAGTGTCAAGTTAGCTACAGTCAAACACAAGGTTTCCGGTTACTATTGCAAAAATAAAAGCCTCCTGTGGCAACGTCCTTTATTTGATTGAAATATAAGCATTCATGAATAAAGTGAGAAGTACAAAGCAAATTTTCACATTCCCTCGTAATGTTATGCAATTCAAAGCCACGTCTAAATTATTTTGAAGGTTACAGGAGGGCATATCCGTACCCAATTGCAAGTATTTTTAAGTCACATTTGTTACGGCCTACATGCTGGAAGCACATTCACCTTACTTGTAGTCTCATTTTGGTTGACTTGACGCTGCTTTGGGTCAGCATCGCGAAACTGAATGACCGACAGTAACCTCATTTAATAGAACAATGAAACACAAGTAACACAAGTAGCATTTATAGGCTATAAGTCAGTCAGTCAGTCAAATGATGAATTTTGACATTGTCATAATTTTGATATTAAGGCGCAGTGAAAAATATGCCCCTTCATGACAATTAACAGTCATTTCCTTCATTTCATGTTAAAATGTATTTTTCCACAATGTGTTCTGGGTCAGCGCAGTAATGTAGCTTATTGATTTTAGTGCTTTTATTCATGTGCATGTCTGCAGTGATGGTGCAACGTCGACGACATACATTCGCTTTCTGTTTACATTCGTGTTTTGAAGAAGCAAAAATGTCTCTTTCATACAATGAATCGACGGTCTTTTATCGTCTTCTTTGTCATCGGAAAAGTGAACTGTCCTTTTTGATTCGTTTTCCATTTTAAATGATCTTTCAATTAGGCCTATGTGTTCTGAAACAACGAAGACAATGGAGTTGAAAACAAAATCCTATTAGTGCGATACAGCACGTGAGTGAGGATTGATGGTAAACAAGTATAAAAAAGAAGAAGATTTTTCTGTGTACCACTAGAGGCGCCCTGGCTCTGCACCATTTGTGCTGTTGAACACTCAGTACAGTCCCTGTTATCTCTGCATACGATGTATTTTCACCTCAGTGTTTACCAAAATCCGACAGAAAACATCAGTTGAATCCAGCTGATGCAAACTCGATGAAAATCAGGTCTTTCAGTGGGTAATGAACATAAGCACGATGCTATGTTATGATATAAATCCTAAGATGACGGTGGACGAGTTTTAGAGACACTATGTATTTCAGTAATCAAAATTGATAGTGAATTTGGGATATAATTAGGAGGGGGCGAAATTCAATCCAAATGTGGAAAATTGTTGTCCGCCTACACATACAGCAACATTGCAGACCACAATATGGCAATGTAGGTGGTGTTTTGTTTCCCCTTATTCATTTCATATGATTTGTTTGGTATTTATTGGCATATTTGCTGAAAAAATCTAACATCTCCTGAAAGAGAAAATGTTAATTTGTGACTAAAGGACAAGGCCTGTGCTGATGATGTTTTTTGTCTTTAAACCAAAAGCAATATAAGCATTAACGTTGTTTCTAGGGTAGTTCAATAGCTTCATATTGTGCCCTTGTTAAATCACATGATCAGCTTTTGCAGTCTTTTATTATCAAATGGCCAGCTGTTTATTTGGTGATTATCAGTTTGTGTTTGTCTTTCAGTAGGTATTTTACATTGTGTGCCTGCTGTGCCGTGACTGCTGCTATTTAATAAAGTGACTCATAGAGAAAACAGATGTACTAGTACAGCAGATATTGGATCACTGTGTTGTTTGTTCATCCCAAAGGTCCTGTTGGTTTTTTATTGTGACATATCATGCATTCCAGGGGATTTACTTAATACAGCCAGTTGCATGTTACTGGGAAATTTGTGCAATGCATTTGAGTTATAAAAACTAAAATGTTTTTGGCAGCTGTATTGTATTTGATTTTCTTTTGATACCTACCGTATTTTTGCCCATCCCAATGGCAATAATTTAATGCTAGAAGGCATACATTCTGGCAGTGGTGTTATGAATGAGTTTCAGCCTGCAAGTAAGTGGAGACTGCTGGGGAAGTGGTTAGATGTGACTATGGTGTCATTATGATTGCGTTAGAAAAAATGGGGTGTAAAGCCATAGAAGTCTGGATTAATGATTTGATTGGGGCAGGGCCTCACCCACAAGCAAATGATCAGTGGAGAGCATACTATTTGAACATCACTGTGTCCTTGACATTGTTGTGCTGTCGTTCCAATCTCTATGACATCCAGTCAGCTTTATTCTGTATTTAAAGGGAATTCAGTATAATAAACTTTGATTCTTTGTCTGAAGATTTCACAAAACAACTCCAAGTTAACCACCGAACTTGAAGTAACAGCCAGAAAAATTAGGCAGCAACATTAATAATAGCAATTCTTGGTGTGTAAGATATTGTATGGACTTACTTTAAACGGTGATGAAATGTCTTGATTAGCTTTTTGTGAATATAAGAATTATAGTGGGAGCTGGGATCAGTTTCATAGCTAGAGTTGTAACGGTGATTACATAAACATTTAAGACCTGAGCTATATTTTCCTCATGTGCTGTAAAGCATGATGACGCTAATAAAGGAGTTACGGTCTCAGTCTTAGGTTGCTGAGCTAATTGTAGCCCCTGATGGCCAGGTGTCTGTCTGACAAAACAGGATTACAAAATTAGCTAGATAACTCCATGTTTCTGATTTGTGTTTTTTTTGGCCTACTTAGCATCCAGATAACAAAGTTATTCTTCTTTGGGAAAAATGACAAACAAAATAACAAAATAAAAATATATATTTAGTGTATTTTAGTTTTCTTTCTGGAGTCAAAAATACAAGGTCTTTCGAATCTGCAAATAGAATTTAAACAAATGGGCATAAAAAAGCAAGTGCCCTAGAAAGTTTGAATCATGTTTGCCTACCAAAAGAATTACGTAAAAGTGTATATCTGCTTATTACATTACTTTGGGTAAACTCACTAATGCTGTTTGATCAGTGGTTGTTTTGTTTAGATTGATCATAGGGGGCAGGGATGTCTTCTTGTCACATTTAGCCTACTTTAAATGTACTTTAGCATGCGATACTGAGGTCAGGGTGAAAATTCTGATGATAAGCAAATTAGGGCTGCTTGATTATAGAAAAAATCACAATAGCGATTTTTTTGATCAATATTGAAATCTTGATTATTTAACACAATTATTTATTGACTTTTGGAAAGATGTTGCATTTATTGAACTTAAAAAAATTCCCCTTGATACTTTTCCAGACAAATTGAGTTTACTTGCAAAACGTAATGTGGAAAATAGTTGTTTTTTCTCTCGATTGCATTGTTTTTGTGATCCTTAAGAGTAGAGCTGCAAAGATGAATCAATAATCGATTAGTTGTCAACTTTTAAATTAATTGCCAACTATTTTGATAATCGATTAGTCGGTTTGAGTAATTTTTTAAGACAAAAGTAAAAATTCTTTGAATCCCGCTTGTTAAATGTGAATATTTTCTAGTTTCTTCTCTCCTCTGTGACAGTAAACTGAATGTCTTTGAGTTGTGGACAAAACAAGACATTTGAGGACGTCATCTTGGGCTTTTGGGAAACACTAATCCACATTATTTACCATTTTCTGACATTTTATAGACCAAACACAACTAATCGATTAATCGAGAAAATAATCAACAGATTAATTGACTATGAAAATAATCGTTAGTTGCAGCCCTACTTAGGAGCCAAAATCATTATTGTGATTCAAATTTGATTGATTGCACAGCCCTAAAAGGGATTACCAAAAACGTTTCACCACTTGGAAACTTCCCACCACCCCCTCATCCTCCCAGTTTAACTGTCACTTGACCTTTGGACAGATGAGTCGACATCAAGCAGACTTGGATCTGCAGTTGTTAGAAGCCTTCTTCAGTCATCAGGCGACATCATTTGCTGAGTGTTGCTCTACTTTTGGCTGGTCGGCGTTTGGTTCAATAGGTGAATCTGTTGTCATGATTATTTGATCTGATGGCAATTTACTGCATTTTAGTTTTGTCAACTTTTTAGAATATAATAATAATAAGCAGCCAGTTAACGTTTGTTGTGTTGCTGTTTGTTTGTTTGTTTTTTCCTTGATGATTTTTTGTAATGCTATTTATTTTATGAAAGTTCTCTTTCTGACTCTGAATTGCTTTTCATGCCTTATTGTGGCACGATCAACTTGACGTTACAGCCATATTTGGTACAGTTGCATGCACTTGGTTATGGTTTGCTGATGAAAAGACTTTCTGTTCTGTTTTCACATCAGTTTTGTGCGTCAGTGTATGTGGGATTTACAATTTCTTTTTTTTTTGTAGACCATGTCTTTTCCAAAGGAACAAAGCTGGACTGTAAAGTGTTAGTCAGCTGACTGTGTTTTATCTGTGGCCCTTTCATAGTGAGGAAAGTGTTATTTGTTGAGTTTTGCCTGTTTTACATGTACAAAATGGCAGTGGTTGACCCTCTCTCTTTGTCTTTTTGGGTTCACAGTGAGGAGCTGGAGCTTGCTCAGTGAGGTAGGGAAGACGTCAACATGGCAGTCTCCACTCAACTGGGTTTACTGCTTTGGAAGAACTTTACCTACCGACGGAGACAGACTGTAAGTAGGAGTGCTTTAAATGACTTACTTACTTAAGAATGGACTGGATGAGAACACAGTCAATTATTTATTTGGTCATTTGTTTTAAATATTTTTTTTTTTTTTATTAATTTCAAAATATAAATATTCCATTCCTTATGATAGTTTCTTAAAACAGAGGTTTTCACTTATCAATGCTGGGTTCTTTTTGTGTATTTGATTTATTTAATGATCCACTCAGAAAAAAAGTATCACATACAGTATTTTAATGCTGCCAGTCAGAATCATTATCTTTCATTGCATTGGCCTCTTGTTTGAAGTTAGCTGTGCTAATAATGCGATGAAGCACATGTTCAGGTCAATCCATAAAATAAGGCTAAAAAGCTAAATGGAGGGGCATCTGTTCTTTTGTATAATTTCCCCTGAATGCTTTGTGTCGGCCACATTTTCAATGGACTGACTTTAAATCAGAGATGATTTTCCAGTATCACGTGACGAGTCATAAGGGAATTAGAAAGACTTTGTACATGTTTATGTCTTTCCTCATAAATAATATGCATATTGCAATACACAACCCACAACAATGGAATTGATGTAATTCTCCTCTGGGCCACTCGGACTGAAAAGCATTACAGTTTACAGATTTCTATGAGTCAGTCGAAGATGTGATGATGACACATAATCCATTGTCCAGTTACCATCTTGTACTGGTTGATGATGCCCACACACTCAAAGTTAAATCAAATTCTGTTCCAATAGCATTGTTGTTTTTTATATGTGAGGAGGCTCATCTGCATACAATTAAGCAGTTTGACCTTCAAGCAGAAACTCCTCCTCAAAGTGATGGCTGTGGTTGCTTGACATTAAATCAAATTATTTCCAACAAAGGGATACAGCGCGTTTTCTAAAACAGGCTTTATTCTTTTCCCCCGCGCTGCATGTCTGCCATGCTGGTTAAAGCTGAAACACAGGCAGCTGAAGCAGAAGGGCCATATGGAACAGATGGACAAAGTCCTCTAAACCCTGCAGACCTCTCACTCTGTCTCACTCTGTCTCCCCTTAACCCACATGCTTTACCCAGACTCATGGTGGGGATTACTGTTTACAAAGGACAACAGTTGACAGTTCCCTTCATACACACACACACACACACACACACACACACACACACACACACACACACACACACACACTCATGATTTTTCTTCTTCTTCTAAAGCAGCAGAAATGACCTTAGTTGAACTGAAATTACACAAAACCTGCAAAGCGCAAAGGAAACCCTTTTTTGGGACGATTAACTCATTTGTTTCCCAAAAGTGTGAAGCACTTTTATTTACTTGATTAACTTCTTTAATCATTCTTTTTGTCTTCCTTTCTTAGATCCAGCTGCTGATTGAGATCATCTGGCCCCTGTTTATCTTCTTCATCCTAATCTCAGTCCGAATACATTATCCACCCTACGAGCAACATGAATGTAAGCAGACAACTTTTTTTTTTTAACCATCTGATATTTAATACATAAAATAAATAAAAAGTAAATAAAAGTACAGATATAGTATTACAAGTTGAGAGTTAAATTCTTCAAAATAATAAAATGATACACAGTATTAACCGGTAGCCTGTTATTCAACTGTTCTAAGACATTGTCTGTCTTTAGCCATTATTTTTTGCCTCTTGGTTCTTGGTAAGATCAATAATGTTAGTCATCCAAGGTTTCCATGTTATTGTCACAGTAATATCGCTCAGATTTGTCAACCTTTGTTTGCACTGTGTGAATGTGTGATAGGAACTTTAGCTCCTGGAAGAGGTGGTTTCACAACTTTGACCATGTTTCAACTCACTGATAAAAAGAACCCCAAAAAAATCCAATCAGCAAGGAAAACAATTCCCCTATTTGTAACAAGTGTATCACAAGTCAGTCCGAACCCAGTTAACCCAGTGAACTCCAACTTTCCCTTTGTGCCCTCTACACTTATCTTTTCAGTATAATAGCTAGTTAACCTCAGTAAATTGCAGCAGTAGCAGTTAAGATTGCTGACAAGAATACAAACAATTGTAAAGATAATGTCAATGCTAAAGATAGCTTTACGTTGCCTATTTATGTCTATTTTTCACCGTTGTTCAGCATCGACAGGGGTTGACATTGTTGTTTATGTGTGTGTGACATCAAAACTGTAACTGGGAGTACAACAATCTGGTACGAGTTCACGGGTAGTAAGTTACTGGTTTGACTGCCGTTCCAGGGCACTTTCACGGGTAGAAGGTTGTGAAAACACAAGTTACAGGTTGCCTGGAACGCAGCGTTAATACGGAAGAATTCACCTGATTTGCAAGAATGACAATATTGGTTAACAATGTTCTTGTGTGAGGCTGAATGATGTCTGTAAATTGAGACGATATTCCAAATTTAAAACTAATTATAAAAAATGTATGCTGTCCCTTTCCTTTTCAGGCCATTTCCCAAACAAGGCCATGCCCTCAGCGGGGTCCCTGCCCTGGGTGCAAGGCATCATCTGTAACGCCAACAACCCGTGCTTTCGTAATCCTACCCCTGGCGAGAGTCCCGGGGTGGTCGGAAACTTCAATGATTCTATGTGAGTAACACGGCCCTCTTGCTGATTCATAGCTAAATCAATGCATTAGTTGGGTTGATTCGAGGTATTCACTTAGTGCAAAGAAACATGAGTTTTGTGTCATTTTGTTTTATAATTTTCAATCTTTTTATCAATATAATAATTCGGATTAAGTCACAAAGTGTATTCTTTTAGAAAATTAAGAAAAGATCCTCTCAGGCTTTGAATTCTTAAGAGATGTCAAACAGTGTGTCTGATTTTGTCTCTTTCTGCCAACCTCACTAGAATCTCCCGATTGTTCATTGATGCCAAGAAGATCCTGCTCTACTCACAGAATGATAAAAGCTACGAGGGCTACAAGGGACTGCTGAGGGCCCTCAAGAAGCTGCAGAAGAACAGTGCTCGTAAGGACATCCCTTTGATGTTGTGCTAATTTTCTGTTTTTTTGTATACTGATTGATCCCTTTAGTCACCCACCCATACACATTGATCACCCATTCATCCATTTTTCTTGCCTGTATGCTCATTTAAACAGAGAGGAAAACTCTGATATGATCGAACTGTGTCGGTAACTCACACCTTCAGTTTATTCACACATTGCTGGTGATGGTATTGAGCTTCAGCTCGGGGGGAAACGTATTGTTTTCCAAAGAAGCAAGAAGTAGTTTTTGTCAAGATATTTCATCTTGATGATTATCTTTTCCTTTATTGAAAACAACGTAGATTGTAGTTTGGTCAGTCTACTAACCATTCAACTACCTGAAATGGTTGACTGAGCTGATGTTAGCTCCAAGTCTTCAGAGCGGTTATCAGAGTGCAGCGTGTCCCTTCCTTATCACTGCCTGCCAGCCGTGGTGGGCCCCTCTCCCAGAAGCCACTGGGTTTCTCTGTTATTACTGTACGTGCCAGTGGTGGTACAAGACAGGAAAAACGTGTACACCACCCTGAAAATCATTATACAATCCCTGCACAGATCTGGTAGTAAATGTCGAGTTGTTCTGACTGGAATGTTGCTGCTTCCTGTCTACGAGGAGCGGTCACAGACGTGATTCTGCTATCTCTGCTGTCAGTTCTACCGACATCCTAATCTGAAATGTTAGTGCTCAAGTTTGCAGAATAACATTTTAAAATGCGTTCTTTTTGAAGAAGAAAGAGGGAGATATTTGTTATCATTACCTCTTGAAGCAGAGAAAGGTAATTTTTCTAAAATAACATCTTGTTGTTGACTTCACTGTGCTTACTCCGTCAAAGCAACCTGCAAATAGGAAAGCTGGCTGTGTTGAATCTGCACTTACTTTACTTGACTTGCATATAAGTCATACAAAGACATTAACTTGAGTGAAAAAGATCTTTTCATTTCAATTCAGTATCCATTCTGACATGGGAGGCATGCTGGGAGCAATGTCTGTTTTCCAGCCGACCATGTGTACAAAGACAACCAGGACAAAAAGAAAATGGAAAACAATGTAATGGCGGAAAAAAAAAACATAAACACTGTATAAAATGGAGGATAATAACACAACAAAGGGCATTACAGGACAGAGTGCAAGAACAGTAAACAGCAATGACGTAAGTACTGACCTCAGTTAATTGCTAACATGAAATGAGGGAGTCTAATTGGAGTCCTTTCGTTTGTTTCATTTGTGTTGCTTTACCAGATATTTCTCTGATACTCAGTTTCTATAAATAAAGACGTATTAGCTTGGTTTCTCATCAGACACTAATGTAAGGGTAAATTGAGCAGAGTGTACCATCAGAAATTATGCAACAAAGCAGAACAATCAAGGTTCTTGTTGTTTTGGCTACAGTCTGCTTTACTAGCCCAAAGGTACACTTCGTTATGCAACGGCCCTACAAAGCATAGCATGGCCTGAAAAAATGGAGAGTAAACATGTAATGAGTAAATGAAAAGAAAATCATTTTTATTCATTAACAAATTCCTAAATTTGCTAATTTCTCATTTGGGATGTCCTCATCTCTTTTTGTGTCTTTTACTTTCCATCTTGTGAGCAGTATACATTGGAGCCCAGTCATAAATCTTCATCTTATCTGTGGGTCACTACATATTAATTAGATTTTTGTTTTAATTCAAGCTTTTTATCATTTTAACAGCGCATCTGCGCACTTTATCACAACTGATTTCTAAATGCACAGCATTGTGCTTAATCCCATATTCCGCTCGGTATTTGTCTTTAATCCATGTGAGGGAATGCACCGACGTAACGCAGGGACATTCATGTATGATGCAGGAAAAAGTAAACAGAGCACTGCACCTGCAGAGTGACTCTATAGGAATAACAGCATGATTAAAGAGCAGGGAGTGGAGACCCTGACATGTCGGTTAATAATTCAGCAACCGACGGGTGTCAGCGAATGAGATTTACACTGACAGGGAAGGAGCCCTGTAAAGGGTCAGGAAGAGGCATATGCTTTCCCCCCCATAGGATAACTAGATAAATCACACAGCACATACTTTTCTTGATGAGGTTTAATGCATTCCTGCTTTATGAGATAGTACAGAATGACATGGCAGATAGATGGAATGGAGAAAATCAACAGACATTTGAGCATTTAAAGAACAGAGACGTGCAACATTTTTTAAGATGTTCTAAATACCAAATAGATAAATGATTGAGAGATAAGTATGGTCTGATGGTCAGTGTTGAGCTTTTCAAAGGCCACAGCATTTTTTCCTGTCTTCCCTATCTGTCTTCACAAAAGTGAAGCTGAAACATTTTACGTTAACATTTACTTACTTACTTTAATTTACTTTATCTGCCATTTTTAGACTTTCATCAACTTCATATTTTATCTGGCTGCCTCCATTTTGATTCAAAGGCTCGATGTGTCTGAGCCTGATCTTTTAAAATGGGGACTGTGCTGCCTTTTTTATTGAATGTATGTATGACTCGAGTTTGCATAGACCCAAAAACATCCAGTACATTATTTCCTTATCACCTTAACCATAAACATCAGTCCAACATGTCTATAGGTCAACCCTCACTTTAACCGTTAACCTAATTGATCTACCTGAGGCCCTAGCTCCTTGAAAGTGAGAAATAAGATCACCTCACAAAAACTCTAATATGCTCTCACACAGAGCTTATATACAATCCAACAAGTTATTGCTTCTCCAACTGTCTACATCAAAGCACTACTTAAATGTACAGTCCACCCGTTACACAACCATTTTGTGTGTTGATTCTCTGACTCTGCGGTCAGAATTTGATCCATCCATCTGTTCTTGATCAGACTTCAAAGCCACTTCAGGATTGCTACTTCATGCTTGTTAGCCAAGCTGTGGTAGATATGGGGAATACTTTGTTCCGCAGAGATCCCAGTAACTTTATGGACCGGTTTGACCACTGAAGTCACTGGTTTCTAAGTGTGTCACAGTATTTTCAAATATGAGTAGGCACCGCCAGGAGCAAGCACAGACTTGAATGTTAATGTAGGGCTTGCCCTACATTAACTGGCTCCACCATAGGAAAAACAAACACAAATAAGGTTTGTTACTTCTTACTTATCTTCTTCTTACTTATATTTTCTTACTTTAGAAAGCCTCTCTGCTCCTGCTATCTCAGGGGGTTTAAACCACTTAGGCAGCCCACACTAAGACAAACACACACAGATAAGATAAAACCAGGAAATTGAATACAGACACGTAAGCACCTTTTCTGACTGCACAAAGTACAGCCCGACTTTGCATCCAGTCTGGTCTGTCCTCAAGGGCCTTTGGATGCAATGCACCATGGGAGCTGTGACTTCCTACTGGGACACTGATTAGACCTTATTAGCACTCCCTGGTTGTTCACCCCTGACAGTTGAGGTTACACACTGCAGGCACAGGTGCACAATTGCACACACACACTCACGCACACACATACACACATGCACAGAGGCCCATGGAGAGCAGAGTCAGGGTAAGGATGTATGTGTAATACACACTCACACCTCAAACTCAAATAGCACACATCCTGGTGCACAGCCATGGATGCAGTATGGGAGAGCGACGCCACATATGTGCCTTCTGAACACACAGAAACAAACTGTTCTCTTTCACTTCCTCCCAGGGGATGTTCAGTTCAGTAGAAGCGAAGTGTTTCCTCTTTGTGTGTGTGTGTGTGTGTGTGTGTGTGTGTGTGTGTGTGTGTGTGTGTGTGTGTGTGTCATCGGATTAAAAAGCTGAAAAAGATTTACTGGAGATAAAAGCAACAGAAGACGAAGGGGGGTGGAAGACATTTTAAAATAAGCAATCTAATTGAACAGACTAGACGAGAGCAGAGCAGTAAGCATTCATTCTTTGTTAAATGTATTCATATTGATAATCCAAGGCAGTAAAAGAATGTGTAAACCTCTTGAGGGTGAAAAACAATCAGTTAAGTTTAAAGTATTAAGCCATGCTAACATAAAAGTTACACAACAGATCGAGACAGCACAGTTAGTAACCAAAATAACAGCCTGCAGGCTGCAGGAGCTATTCCTGTTCTCTCTTCATGATTCCTCTTAAAGCGTCACCCAAAGTCTAGGACAAGTTCTGGTAGAACTAGTAGGTGGATGGAGAGAAAATGGTTAAGATGTGGCTCAGGGCACAGAAAAGTAGGTGAAAGGTAGAGACAAAGACATTTAGGAAGGAAGTGTAAGAGAGAGGGAGAGACAGGAAGACTGGTAGGCAGTGTCTGGACCAAAGTGGAACACCCTGTAGTAACCCCGGTGTACGAAAACTGAGAAGAGCACGTGCAACCACACAGCTGACTCAGGCCAGTTTCAGAAATGGTTTGACTTCTTTGGAATGCAGCAAAAGTACAATAAGCTCTCAGAGTTCAGAGAGGACAGTGTGGCTCTGTGTTTGTGAAGTTATGAGTATTCAAATATGCCATTTGATTTGGAGTCATTTGGAGTTGAATTCAGTGATGTTTTTTTATGTTTTCAGTTTGAGTCTACTAATTATTGATGTATTACATATTGTGGTTCTCATTGAGCATTATATCATGGAGTTTTTGCATTAGGGTTTTCACTGGTCATATATTTCTGGAATATTAGGGAATGTAAGAGTTATATTTGGGACAAGGAAATAGTGAGGGTTAGGGTTAGTATTGATAGTCATTGAATGAGAAAGTGGTTTGCAGCTTTAGTGGAAAATAAATGGATGGATAAATGGATGGGTTTTATTGTATATCATGCTGGGAACACTGCTGTGAGTCCTGGCACTATCAAACACCAAAATGTTTTTTGTTTTTTTGTGTGTCTAATAGTTAGTTGACTCACTGCTTCAATGTTTTTTTCCCCTAGGTTTCAAGCTGAAGGACTTTTTGCAAGACGATGAGACCCTTTCCCACTTCCTGCACCACAACGCCTCACTTCCTCATCACGCGCTGAAGCAAATAGTGGAAGCTGACGTCAATCTGGAGAAGGTAGAAACAATTCTAAGATTATTATTTCTTTGCTATCTTTTTATTAAGGTTGAAATTAAAGTACTGCGATACCCTTCTTAAACCCACATATTCCAACGTTTAATAATAAACCCTCCTCTCCCATCCTCCCTCTTCAGTGAATGCTAATAGTTTACTTATTGGT
Source organism: Perca fluviatilis (assembly GCF_010015445.1). Lineage (NCBI taxonomy): Eukaryota > Metazoa > Chordata > Actinopteri > Perciformes > Percidae > Perca > Perca fluviatilis. The sequence goes on along the minus strand of NC_053112.1, from coordinate 20,075,396 downwards.
TTGATATTTTCTAACACAAAAATAGTGGATTGTCGTAGATGAAATGATTAAACCACATTGAAGAATGTTAAATAATAAAGGTCTCGCCACAAGTATTAGCGGCCCATATTACCTATAGCAGACAACAAATCTATTATTTTGTGTGCAGCCTTTTTGTTTAGTCCTTTTCACATGAGTTAATCATACCCCCCCACCCCCATCCCCCTGGTCACAGTGCACGTGCATGAATCCAATGACCTTGCCTTGACAGCATTTGTTGGTCCACAACTAAGCCCTAAATACCCAGCAGAAAAATCACTGATGGTGAGGGGTGGTTGGGTGAAGAGGCTGCCGGGCACCAAAAGTCTCCCTCAATTCTGTCTCTTCCTTGTGTATTTTCCCACAAAAAGAAAATCCAACTCCCTTTTTATTTTTTTAAGCTGACATGATGACACCCCCACACCCCCTCCACACACACACACACACACACACACACACACACACACACACACACACACACACACACACACACACACAGACACACACATACACACACATACACATTCACACCTCCCATTCAAATCAAGATTATTTGTATAACACAGTATCACGCACATACATGGACAGATTCCACTACATAGATCCTCCACCCATAGACTGTAAGGGTCCACCTCAACAACAGCCCCACACCCGGCCTACCACATCGTCCCCGCTTTGCAATTGGATGGCTGATGTCACATGACACCCCCCCAGTTCTCTTCGCGTGCACAGACAGAGGCTCAAAGACAAACTCACGTTACACAATCTGACTGTCTTCTACCATCCCTTTTTTTCCACATCTATTGATTGGATGCAGTAGTCTATGAAAGTCATTAGGAACATTATTTAAGGAGGGGAGTGAAAATGAAGGAAAAGCTTATTATATATTTATTTATTTCTATTGAATGACTTGTTAGAACAGCAATAAGATGCACAAGAGCAAAGACATATATAGATGATCATAAAAATTTCTTGAGGAAAAATATATGTTTTGAATTCTCTATCAGACAATAAGTATTACATTCCCACTCCTCCAAACTGCTGTAAGCCCTGATGTTTTTCCAATGAAAAGATTACCAGCTGTGATTGTGTGTGCAACCAGTTTATAGTCTGATAGACACCATGGCATAACACAGACTGGGCAAGGACATCTAGATGATAAGTCAGTGTGCTCTCCCCTTGCTCTCTCGCTGTCTCTCTCAATCACTCACATACAAAGACACACACTCCAAACATCTTGACTCTGTCAGAGAAAACAGCCTCTGTCCAGTACTCGGATGCTTTGATGTCCCAGAAAAGGATGTTCTTTCAACTGCACAGGCTCAGCTTTGCTAAGGGAAGAGAAGCATTGTTTAAATGACAAAGATGGTTTATGTAGAGAAAATGAAAAAGAATATGGCATTTTTTTGATCACAAGATGAGTCTCTCTGAGTTTTTTTTATTTATTTGGATGACGTTTCTTGTATAAAAAGTCCTTGGCAAGATCCAGCATTGACATTCATAAGATGTTTTTCCCTCATGGTTGCTCGCCAATATCTTTCTATGAGCATCATAGTTTTGTTCTCATGGTCAGGTTTTAAGGATGTAATGTTTTTAGACTGCTACATAACAGGACAAACCACCAAGGGTACTCTGTGTTGAAACACAGTGTTACTCACCACATATTAATTCAATATTACTTGTGATGGCAAAGAGACCCAAACATTATGTGCAAATACTCCTCTATATCTTTGCATTTGCTTTGTTTAAGATTTTTTTATGCTCCTGTAAGGGACCTAGAAATTGACTGGATCATCTCTAAATATTTATTGGCAGGACACTCGACTCCTTTTCTCTTTTATGTTTCAAAGTAAAACAGTTATTTATTTTAACTGAAGAGTGGACTTATAATAATTTCAACTTGAAGGAGATCAGTCTGGTATGCCACCATGTTGTCACATTAACATTTGACACATTTTTATGGATATTTATTTGTTGGATATATTTCTCTATATGTCCTCTCATAGTATCTAGAACACATGTGATATCGCAATTCTCTACTCTTTCTGAACCAATGTGCTATTTTTTTCTCTGTCCAGGTGCTGACTAAAGGTTTCGGCTTTCATCTCAGAGACCTCTGTAACACCACGCCCCTGGAGGAGTTTGTCCACATTGCCGATCGCAACGTTTCCCGTCTGACGCAAGAAATTATCTGCAATTCCTCCAGTGATTGGCTTAACAAGGCCCAGAGCCACTTTCTGTCCAACTTGGACTTCCTCAAACCTATTCGGGTGAGTTTAACCGTTGAGTCAAACACATCAACCAGTTGTAGTTTTACAGTGAATTCGAATTTTAACATCACAATAAAAACCTACCTACTAAATTAAAAGATGATAAAAATGTTCTCAACAACATGGATCCTTCTGTCACAGTTAGGGCCACGCATCTTTACTCTGACTGCTAAATGGGAGCTGTTGAATGTGACACTATGTGACAAGGGGAATCACTGTTTGTATAGGTCTGGCATGAAATCACCAGACCCCCGCATTCAGCCATGACATGTAAATCCCTTATCCCTCGTCTTTTCTGCTTACTATGAAACTTTGGGCTTTCTGTAGTCCCTTGTTTTCTTAACTTGTTTTCCCTCCGCCTCTCATCCTCCCTCCGCTCTTCCCTGTCCAGCGTCACCTCTCCTCTGCCTGTTTCTTCCTGAACAGCCTGCCCCTTTCCCATTAAACCCGTGACCCAAATGTGAGTCACAATGGTGTAGTGTGGCAAGAGGTGAAAAAAAACATTGTGTTCTGTACTGATCTTCAGAGAGAGAAACAGACAAAGGAAGAGAGACAGAGTATTATCCCGGTTTCAGAAATAAATCATGTCAGCAATTCTGCTGTTTGCTGTGCTGTTGAAAAGATAAGAAATGCTGCTTTCTTGTCTCTCGATATGAGAATGAAATCATTACCTGGCTCAGTGTGGACCTGATTTACCCAAAAACAGACTGTTCTCTTCATCTTTTTTATACGAACTCAGTGTCCACATGTTGATGCAATAATGGAAATTCCTTTCCAAAAGTAACAAAATTGTGTAAAAGTGAAGGCAAGAACTTTACGATATCCCACAAGTTGCTCTCTGTGTGTGTGGGTGTGTATATGTGTGTAAGTGAGATGAATAGAAATTCGAGAAAAAAAATCCAGAAAAATGGGACAAAAGGGTGAGCAAATGAGAGAGAGAGAGAGAGAGAGAGAGAGAGAGAGAGAGAGAGAGAGAGACAGACAGGAGAAAGCTACAGTATCTTTCTGTCTTCCTAGATGGTTGTTCTGTCTTCAGCTACATCTGAGCTTTATCGAGTGTCAGGCATTTCAGCAGCTGACAGCTTAGTCTGATAGATGAGAAAACACACACACACACAGTTTGACAGACGGGAACAGGTCAAAGCTATGCTGACATGTTTTTCTTTCTCGGCTCCCCTCTTCCATCACCTTTGAACCCAATGTTGTCCCTCTTCTTTCTCCTTTACCACAGCTGTTTTTCCCTCCTTATCTCATATTTAATACTAAAGTCAATAAACAGATAAAAAAAATTAAAGCTAGTATAGATGTTAATACAATAATACATGATAAATAACAAATAACTACATAATAAAGATCCTTTGAAATTAACTAATTTATGAATAATACATCTGGACATCAATTTAGTTTCTTTTTATGTTTCAATGAATGCCTTTTTTCAGGATGTATTTATTGTGCCCAGAAACCAAAAATACAGTGTAAAATATCTGCAACATAGTGAAGATGCCCTTTCTCTCTAACAGAAGGATGTGAAGTCGGACCCCAAAGTCGTTCAGGATGTCTCAGCTGCAACCGACAATCTTCTGGAGAGCCTGGGAGCACTGGCCGTGGAGGTAGATACACCACACACGAACACACACACAGAAAACAACCCACACATGTTCTAACATTTACAAACAGGACCACTGAAATATTTACTTCCAAAGTTCAGTCTTGAGTAGTACTGTTTAAAATCAATTCTTCCCAAGAATCAGCTCTCAGTAGTAATACTAATTTAATTACTCACTCACTAAACAAATTACTCACAGCTTCCATGTAGTAGTACAAGTTGGGCCAGAGCACACTGCTTCATTGTAATATATATATTTTTTTTTGGAAAAGCTGCTAACATGATTGCATGATTATAAACCACACCGAAGCATATTAACTGCACACGCGACCATTATGTGTCGATATGGGTCTAGCACCTCAACATTTAGCCATATTAATCATGGTTTTGTTCTACCACAGTGGGCTTTGATTTTCTAAAGCTAGATTTCACCTAAGATTACTTTTCTGCCTAAAGATTACACATCTAAATCATCTCTGACTCATAAAAGGTCTACAAAATTATCTTTCTCAAGTTTAAACAAGAACAAGCTGTGCGAAATGTTTTTGAAAGGCGGTGGCACGAGAGCCTTGCTTAGCCAGCAACCAGGTGCACTGTCTTCGCTGTCTTGCATACGCACACAGTATGGCATCACATGCAGTGCGCTCACATGCCAGACCTAAGCTCATGTAACCCAGTCGGAGCTGCTGGAATGTAGTAACCCCCTTTCTCTCAGGCTCCTGCTTTGCTGAGTTGGCAAAACATAAAGACCCAACTGGGTGTGCACCATTGTGTGTGTGTGTGTGTGTGTGTGTGTGTGTGTGTGTGTGTGTGTGTGTGTGTGTGTGTGTGTGTGTGTGTGTGTGTGTGTGTGTGTGTGTGTGTACATTTGTGTGTGTGATGGCGCTTGCCATTGTGTGTGATGACCTTTCTTCAGTCCTAAAGTAATAATGTTGCAACCTTCACCAATCCTTTTCTATCACCTTTCCACCACATCAAGTCTTCTTTTTTACTTGTCACTGCATGAGGGCAATGCTTAGCATGCATTAACTCATGAAGAATGTAAAAGACAAAAGTGGACTGTTAACCAAAATCTTTCTTGCACAACTTCCTCCCGTGTTTCACCATGTTTTTATTTGTCTAAACCAGCTCTTGTTGGTCTTTTATACTCCTGTGGAGACATTGTGATTATTTTAGGCTGCTGGTAATTTCACAGTGGCATATTTACTGAAAGAGCATCTATTTAATCACTGATTATTTTGTTACTCACAGAAATAATTCCTCTTCAGTGTGTATTATTTAGTTTAAAGAAGATTATATGGGTTTGCTTAGCTGGTTGGTAGATGAGGTAAGTGGCCGAATAGAGATATGCACTCAAGTAACCTCTACTTCCTAACCAGTAATCATCTGTAGCCTGTGTTTAAATCCAGGGCGTATCACTGTTGGAAGGCAAAAACAACTATATAATGTATTTTCAAAATGTCTTTTCAGTAGTCAAGAAAAATTTACATTGTCAGCCATGTGACAAGCCACATTAATATCCTGCCACTGGAGTGATTTTATTTTAAATTACAACTTTGTATGCACATAAACAGAGCTGTTTTTAGAATTTTCCTAAATAAACCAGCATTTATCTACAATACTAGCATCAAGGAAATGTTACTCCAAGAAATTCTGAAACAAGTGTAGTTACACTTGAAAAAGTGGCAGATTTTAGTCCTTTTCCTCATCAATAGTGCTCAACAGCCATCCATGCTCTGGATTTTGTGCCGTTAAATGCTAATTAGTTAAATTTTTCTCCTTAAGCCTTTTCTCTGTTTGTAAGTAGATTATTTTGTTTAGCTCACAAGGCTGGCAGTGTGGAGATTTATACTCCTAATAATGATCTACAACAAGTTTGACTAAACCTTTCATCATGAGTGATTGGTAATTAAGGAAACAATGTAATTCATTTCCTCCCCTTACAAGCCTAACAAATGCAAACTCATTAGAAAAATGTATTCAAAATGCTTCTCACATTCGTGCCTTTGTATTGTTTGCCCTAAGTAGCTTAAGAAGCTGCTTAGCTAAGTGGTAGAGTGTGTGAATAAACTAAACTCTAGTAACCTCTCTGTTCCAAAACCTGATCACTACCTTAGAGATTTAAAGTTGATATGGTCAGAACACAAAGATGTGTCATATTAAGTAAGGCTTTACACAAATGCTAATTATACAATTTTTTGGTCTTTTTTACTGCTTCACAGTAAGCTGTATTATTCTTTTTTGTTTTACTATGTTTACATTGTTAGATAGAGCAGTAGTGGACCCTAGTTACCTTAAGACAACCTAATCCTACTCTAAAGTCTTGTAATATTCAGGTCACAACTGGTTTAGAGAGTTATAATGTATCATTTCATGTCAACAATTCATTTATGATTGGCCCCTGAGCTGCTCTGGTCTAAATAGCTGTGTGCTGGAGTGGAAATTTGAACTTAAGTAACCTTACAGGCTTCACTACGAGGTAACTCTGGGACAATCCTCTTCTGCTGCCTGTCTGTGTGCGTTTCTCACTTAAGTTGCTGTAACATGGCCGTCATCCCTCGAGGGGAAATGACACATATGTCACTCACACAAAAGCGTTTTCAGCAAAGGCAAATTAATACTCACTCGCACAGATCAACACAAATTTTTGGTAGACACAGTTGGTTACACACATTACTTTAGAAGTGTGTGTGTGTGTGTGTGTGTGTGTGTGTGTGTGTGTGTGTGTGTGTGTGTGTGTGTGTGTGTGTGTGTGTGTGTGTGTGTGTGTGTGTGTGTGTGTGTGTGAACAGGAGGAACAAAATATGGCTGAGGTTTCTGTAAGTCATCTCTCTCTCTCTCTCTCTCTCTCTCTCTCTCTCTCTCTCTCTCTCTCTCTTGCTCGCTCGCTCTCTTGTCACAGCTACTGTAGGATCTGGCAGTGAAGATACGAAGACACATATTGACATGTACATATGTAATTCGTGCAGTATGCACAACGCAAGGCATTTATAATGCATACATACACACAGACAGCCACACAAGAAAACCACCTACAGAAAGACCCAGATATGCCAACACAACACATGTACACACACGTTATTACACCCAGTTCTTTGCGTGTGAAAGAGCCGGAAGGAAGGAGAAGGTTTGATGTGGCTGCATGTTTAGCTGCAAAGCAACCGCATACACAATGAGCTCAGGGAGTGCATGTGTGTGTGTGTGTGTGTGTGTGTGTGTGTGTGTGTGTGTGTGTGTGTGTGTGTGTGTGTGTGTGTGTGTGTGTGTGTGTGTGTGTGTGTGTGTGTGTGTGTGTGAGAGTGTGTGTGTGTGTGTGTGTGTGTGTGTGTTTGCATGTGTGTCTCAGTCTCACTATCGCTTTGTTGGAAGGCAGTGTTAAATATCTTTTTGACGGGCAGAATAAGAATTGCATGCTGTAGACTGGACAGTTTATTAGAATTACACAGTTGAGAAAACAGTGTTATTTGTCATGAAACAGCCATGCATGGTGTGTCCGCCCTTTAACGTGTTGCGCATGTGTGTGTTTTTATGTTAATGAGTCTGTACTTGGTAACAATTGTCAGTATAATAGCGCTCTACTTGTGGAGCTTGAGGAAGTTTGCCTATTAAGAGAATGACCGATAGTAACCTCTCTTTGTTCACGCTTCTTCTGCTCTCGTTTCCACCTCCTGCTCTGCTGCGAACTCCTATGATCTTTCTTTCATTCTTTCTTTCTTTCTTTCTTTCTTTCTCAGTATCACTTCTGTCACCTATCTCTGACCTCCTCCCATATCAACCTCAGGAAAGGTGTGATTTTTTTCATTATTATTATTTCCTCCACTTCTCACACAGAGAGCCCAAGCCTATCGTAGGCCCAAGTAATCTCCTGCGGTTCACTCTCAGGAAACAATGAATGGAAATGAACTCCCTGCTCCCTTCAGCCAGACGTCACACTGATTTGATAGACGATGTTGCTAGACGATCAAGGACAGTTTCTCTGGGAACTAGAGGAATATGTTTTGTAGTTATGATTAGCATGGCCACATCATTTCATTTTTTGTATATATTATCATTTTGTGCCAATGTCTGGCAATTATCACAAGAAAATGATTTCCCTAAATCAAGCATACTTTTTGCTTTGATGAGGAAGAATAACACTGAAACCTGTGGAGATTAGCTCATCTTACTTCATCAAAAATATTCAGTGGAGACTTAATAGCTTAGGTTTAATTCATTAAAAACTAAATGATCAGGCATTGCCCTGTTTCTGAAATTACCAACAATACTGAACTATAATTATAATAATATAAAAGTATGTTGCACTGTGATAACAAGTGAACAGTACTGCACTGACCCCAAGCCTTCAGCATTGAGAATGTATTTGAGAAAGAAGCAGCTGCACACTGGAGATGTAAACCTATTAACACCAGTGAATACAGGACAATACATACATACTTAAATAAGAAACAATGTGAAAACATGTATGTAACACTGCGTTATATGCTATCTGCCCTCTCTCCTGGAGTGAAATGCAAATACACACGCACACACACACAGAGGGAGAAAGATAGGACCGGGAACAGCAGTTATTTTTATCTTAGCCAGGCAGACGGCTAAGTGCTAAGTGTCTCCACCCCGCAGTGCAGCACTTGACTTCCCTGTCTGGACTACCACCCATAGTGCAGATGATAACCTTTTAATAACTTCAAACCTACAGCGTCACACACACAGGGTTCATATAAGCTGCTTCTGCTGTGACAGATGATAGCCTTTCAAATGTAGACATATTAATTTCACTTTTCACACTGAGTTACAGTATATGTGACATGTGACATTCCCTGAAGGAAGAAGCATGTACACATCAAGTTTGAACACAGATGTGGTGACACATCTCAAACTCAGAGATTATAGATTGTCCTTTTTCTGTTAGTAGAAGCTGAGACATGGATCCCCATGAATTCCCAGACTAAACTCATTTTCTGCACAGTTCTCCTTTGTTGAAAAGGAGTGTGACTTCATTTTCTGCTCAGGACGCCATTCCTCCACTATATCTTCACGTAGCAAATATTTGTTTGCTGCTTTATTATTCTTATGTCTTCATGTATTAATCTTAAGATCGAGAAAAGCCTCTTTAAGGGCAATATTTGTCATCTCAAATGTGCTTTATGGGTCTACGAGATATGTCTGTATTTGCATCCTCCAGCTTATCAACATTTGATTTTGGAATGATACATGTACTTGCGTACTTACATCCACCATCATGCTAATATTTCTATCTATGTCTGTCCCTCCAGTTTGCCAGTATGAAGAGTTGGAACGACATGCGTAAGGAGATCCTGTATCTAACTGCAAATGCCACAGACTCTCCAAACCAGATGTACCAGGCTGTCTCACGTATCGTCTGCGGACACCCCGAGGGAGGCGGCCTCAAAATCAAGTCTCTCAACTGGTATGAAGACAACAACTACAAGGCCCTGTTTGGAAACCATGGCAACGACAGCGAGAGTGAACCTTTCTCAGCTTACGACAACTCTTCCAGTAAGTGTCCAAAGCTACCTGAAACAACTTCTTTCTTTTTCTTTTTCTTTTTTTTACCTTTTTCAGATTTATTTTTCATAGGCAGACAAGGTTCAAGACTCAAAATGTCTCTGTGTTTATTTTCCAGCTCCCTATTGTAACAACATGATGCGGAGCCTGGAGTCCAGCCCCATTTCCAGGATGATCTGGAGAGCTCTGAAGCCTCTGCTCATGGGCAAGATCCTGTACACCCCAGATACTCCAGCCACACAGAGAATCATCCAGGAGGTATCAAAAGGCCCCTCTCATCTTTGTAAACCCTCACCAGAATAATGAATGAAGCCCCATTGAATGAGACTGAGCGTGTTTGTGTGTGTGTGTTGCAGGTTAATAAGACCTTCCAGGAGTTCGGCGTGCTGAGGGACATCGGAGGGATGTGGGAGGAAATGAGGCCCAAAGTTTGGAACTTCATGGAGAATGGCGAGGAAATGGACATGATCAGGGTAAGTTGGATACGTTGCCAACACATGCACACATTAAAGCTGCGTTCAGTTCAGAACTTTATTGTCCCTCGAGGGGGAATTTGATTTGCAATAGAGGGCAAAACCACAAACACAACATACAGGAGGACATGAGACATATATCACAACAATGACAGAAAACAACCAAATATCTGTATGTATCTTTTCGTTTAAAGTTTCAAACCATTTAAATGGAGGCCATGATAAGGTGCTTCTGAGCAGAGCAGTGAAGGTTCAGTGCAAATGAGGCGTTTTTATTGCATTTTGAACAAAGGAAAATTTAAGTCGATTGCTTTTTACCCTGGGAAATCTGTATCTCTGCCTAGAAGGGAGAAGAACAAATTCCTCCAAGAGCGGTTGGTCGGGGATGGCTAAGATTGACCGTGCCTTCCCCAAAACTTGTCTGTTGTAGATATCTGTTGCTTGTTCTTAGTCTTCTTCCTGTTTACATGAGGGGTTTAAAGATAGAAATCTGTGCGTCTTTGTGACGTAATCATAATTATGTGTCGGACGTGACTTGCAAAGGAATGACCATACAACTTTGGAATCTTCTGTAGAGGTCACCACCCAGACTGCTGTAGTATGGATCCATGTTCTGACTATATTAGAGCATCTGACTGACTCTGAATGTTAATGTTAAGAAAATTTGTTTATCCTCCACATCTTGTGGGTTGAGGCAAAGAGAAGTTAATTTTTCATACTGGCTGGGTAAACGTAAGAGCGACAAAAATGAGAGACTAATATACAGACAGATAATTCACCCGAAAGGGCCAATGAGTTAAAGTCTACCATAAAACTTGATTAATTAAAACATATAGAGCATAGAGTCATTTTCAGTGTGGTATTAAAATCTAAACCATAAAGTCTAAAACCATAAAGCAAAGCAAGACTCGGGACAAGCACACCAAGTGTTGGTTTTCTTGCCCACAGGACTACTTGATCTGTATAGATCAATGGGTATGAAATTACAGTCACCCCACTGAAATAAAACATTTACCGTCATCTTCTTTAAAAAAAAAAAGGAAAAAAAAGTCATGTCAGATGGAAAAAGTTCATAACATGGCTCTTCCTTACTAGAAATGTTTTTGTCTTTTCTCACAGATTTTTGCCCAAACTCCACTCTTCCTATGTAAATTGCATAAGCACCACTTCCACCTAGTGGCGAATGGTGATTCTCTAAAATAGCTTCACATTGAATTTGATCAGATGGCTGTCCCTGCCTTTTTAACCTTTGTCTGTCAGGCAATAGTTTTCTCGGTCTGGGAAAAAGGAAAATGGCTGTGATAATAGAGATAATGAATTTGAGAAAAGCCTGGAACAGGGATCACAAAAAACGACTAATGATAGTCAAATAGGTTACAAGCCACACAAACACACAACAGTAATAAAGGTCACAAAACCAAACAAGCCCAAGGGAATACAGTGATTATTCAACTGCTTATTTTTGTATCTGTTGTTTGACATACAGTTTTACGGCGCAAGAATAATTAGCTTAATAATGAAAGTTTTATGACAGGAAGACTCTGAGCCGCCTGTAAATATTTATCTGTATCCTTTTCATTATTTTAGGTTTTTGTAGCCGGCAATTGTACATTGACTCTCTATAATAAACGATTTAAACCTTCCTTTTTCCAGACCCTGCTCCAGAATAACGCCAGTGCCGCGTTCTTTAATGCCCAGCTCAGTGGGACTGAGTGGCGTGTGTCAGATGTGTCAGCCTTCCTGTCTAAGGTCTCAGAGGACCAAAGACCCGCAGGATCGGCCTATACCTGGAGAGACGTCTTCAACGAAACTGACCATGCCATACAGACCATCTCACGCTTCATGGAGGTTTGTGTGTTAGCGCAGTATGCATCACCCCAACACACGCAACTAAAACGTTCAAGTACAAGTCCAGTCTGCAGACGTGTGAAATTATATTGCTGCGTAGCAGTCCTTGTTTTCAGGGACAGTGCCAATAAATCCATATTCGCACAGGTCTTAGGTTGTGCCTGTAAAATAGCTGTTATCTAGTATCTGCCATTTCGGTCAAGATGCACAGAAAACCTAGTGGGGAAATACTGTAGGTTAAATACTAATTGCCCAAAAAGGTCATCACATTATAAAATCTTCCATTGTTTTTTAATGCACTTTTAACTGCATTTAGATCCAGGCACAACTATTAAAGCCTTGAAATCAAATGTTCTTTCCCTTTCCTTCCCTCACCAAATCAAATCAGTGTGTCACTGCTCCCTGTCTCTGCGTATTGGGTCAGTATGCCAGAGCCAAGCCAAGCTTAAGTCATAAAAAACCCTAAACTCCTGCCAAATGTTAATCAATGTTCGTGCTCTCGTGAATTTTAATGTTTTTAACGTTTACTTATCTATGTCAGGAAATTTCTTCAGTGGGATGTCTATAAAATAAACATCACGGTTCAGTAGTAAATGTGAACTAATAGCCTTGTGATGTACCTCTGATATATAATGTTAAGATGAGTTAAATAAGTAATGATGTTTTCCATTCTATAGACTGATGATGCAAACAATTGATGATAAATGATTATTGTGGGTTTAAATCCACCTCCTGCACTTAGACTCCCCTTAGTCTCCTCCACGCCTCTTACGAATGTGGATAATGCAATAAAATGCATAAACACAATACTAATTTAAAAAAGAGGGAATTTTAAACTTAAGGTACATTAGGTATCACATATTATTTAACTAGCAACACTGCAAACAACTCACTGACCTACTGACTGTGTCTCAACCTTAGAGGAGATCAGAACATGTGTGTAAACTGACATTCCTTGCGCCAAAAACTATGTCAAGGCCTTACACGAACATACATGTCTGTAATACCTGCAGTATTAGGGGTGCTCACGCTCACACATATTTTTCTTATGCTTTCTGAACTCATTGGCTTCTCACACAGTATGAGGCAACAAGGTATAAATCAGGTTATGCCAGCTATGTGAGAGGCTAATCTGTAGGAGGTCTCAACAAATCAGCCAAACAACTCTGGTGTGGTTACTCAGTGTCTAACCGAGGCACATGAGTTTGAGTAATAGGGTATAGGGTTCATTGTAATTATCAACTTGTCAGTGGTGTTTGTGAGGTAAGCATGTCATTTTTGTAAGCAGGGATTTTTATGATTTTTGTGGGTTAGTTTGTTTGGAGCTGTGAAAAGTCCAACAGCCTGGTAGGGTTCTGATTATTATAATGAGAAGCTTACCATTAAGACAATTTTACATTAACATTTAACGTACTTAGGAGATGCTCTTTATTAGAACAACTTGCAAATAGGACATTCAGCTGTTCGAGATATATCGTGAGACTATTTTACTTCTGCAAAGCTGTAATTTCAGGCATGTTTTCTTGTTCCATCCTTCTTTAACTAGGTGACACAGACCGTCATACACCATTTGGACCCAAAAAACACCTCATGCAAATGCATCTTCATTCCTAGTCAAACTGTCATAGTAAAATATGTCATAACCCATCTCTTTTCCTTTTCAGTGTGTGAACCTGGACAAGCTGGAGCCAGTAGCTAACGAGGAGAGGCTGGTCAACAAGTCCATGGGTCTTCTGAACAACCAGAAGTTCTGGGCTGGAATTGTGTTTCCTGACATCACCCATAGCAACAGCGCTGACTTGCCTCCCAACGTAAACTATAAGATCCGCATGGACATTGATAATGTGGAGAGGACAAACAAGATTAAAGATGGGTAAGAAGCTGTGCCCCAAGTGTTATTTAATTGCAGAACCCTTTGCAAATTCCTATGTTTTTTTATGAGCTTTACTGATTTTCATCTTGCTTTGCAGCTATTGGGACCCCGGTCCCAGGGCAGACCCCTTTGAGGACCTTCGGTACGTCTGGGGCGGATTTTCTTACCTGCAGGACATCATTGAGCGTGGAATCATCAGAGCCATCACTGGCACCAAAGAGAAGACAGGCATCTACATTCAGCAGATGCCCTACCCCTGCTATGTCGATGACATGTAAGTGACCAAAGTAATAACACTATTTGCATGTTTAACTGTACAGTTAGTCTAAAATGTGTGTAACTAATTTTGTTCACTTTTTTCAGTTTCCTGCGGGTGATGAGTCGGTCAATGCCTCTCTTCATGACCCTGGCATGGATGTACTCAGTAGCCATCATCATCAAGGGCGTGGTGTACGAGAAGGAGGCCCGGCTCAGAGAGACCATGAGGATCATGGGACTGAACAACGGCACCCTGTGGCTCAGCTGGTTCATCAGCAGTCTAATCCCGCTCCTGATCAGCGCCGGCTTGTTGGTGATGTTGTTGAAGGTTGGTGTTGCCACAGACACACACACACACACACACACACATGCATGCATTAAATACACTTTGTCATCATGCAGGAATGTCAGCAAATTATAGAAAACAAGTGAACATAATCACATTCATCATGTTTATACTCAACATTTAACTTGATAGTCACTCTGTTTTTCCATGATCACAGAGGACTTCATTGTCTAGAAATGTCATCAAATTGTGGAAAACAAGTTATATCATACTGCTGTAACAAGGAAACTATTTCATTTTCTATCTCTTCCCCCCCTTTCTACACTTCTCAGATGGGAAGCCTGCTGCCATACAGTGACCCAGGCGTGGTGTTTCTTTTCCTTGGATCCTTCGGCATTGTTACCATCATGCAGTGTTTCCTCATCAGTACCCTGTTCTCTCGTGCCAACTTGGCAGCCGCCTGCGGTGGCATTATATACTTCACGCTCTATCTGCCCTATGTGCTGTGTGTCGCCTGGCAAGACTACGTGGGCTTTGGAGCAAAACTTATAGTGGTGTGTAGAAGAAATTGAATAATACACATTTGAATACAGACATGAATACTCAATCTTTTGTTTTGAGAGCTAAACTCTGGCTTTTCTATTCTTCTCACAGAGTCTGCTGTCTCCGGTGGCTTTTGGTTTTGGCTGTGAGTACTTTGCCCTGTTTGAGGAGCAAGGAGTGGGTATCCAGTGGTCGAACCTGCTGGCCAGCCCTCTGGAGGAAGACAGTTACAACCTGACCACCTCTATCAGCCTCATGCTGTTTGACGCTGTGCTCTACGGAATAATGACCTGGTACATCGAAAATGTGTTCCCTGGTGAGTCATGGATATGGTTTACAATTGTAGTATTTTTTTTCCCCGTAAAGTGCTAAATCAATGATGTACATTATAATAGTTAGGGTTGTTTTGGCGGACAGTAGTAATAACAAACAATTCACTCTTTTCCAGGTCAGTATGGGATCCCCAGGCCTTGGTATTTCCCTTTCACTAAGTCGTACTGGTGTGGAGAGAAAGAGAATAACAACATCTCCACCCCTCTGTCAAAGAAGGGCAACGCTGAAGGTACAAATCATTATCATTATTATCATTATTTATTTTGTCACAGTTTCTTTAGGGAGGAATTTTCAGTAAATAAACCATTAAGGGAAAATTTGCCACCTTTAATTTGGATGTCCAATCAGTACTAATGGTATATGTAATCCACTGAGAAAACAAATCCAGAGTGTGTGCTATATTGACTAAGAATGCAAGTTCTCTTGTCTCTTTCACCAAGCAAGACTAGAATAATTACCCTGTTTACTCATCATAAAGCACACTTCATTCAAACGGAAAAGAAACTAAATAAATATCAACAAAGCATTCAGATTTTGCAGCTGTGGCTGGCTGAGCCCCAGAGGCACAGAGAACATTGTAAAGAACTGCAGGCTTTTTAAACACCATGTCCCTCATTCAGGTAGCTAGAGATGAGGTTCAATATTCCAGAATTGTCACTTATTTTCTCAAAAGAAGTCTTTAAAGTGCAGATGGATGATCCCTACCTCTATGTATCTTTTCAAACCTCCTTTATGTTATTGCTAAAATGCTTTTGTCCTCGTCCTCAGCTGTGTGTATTGAGGAGGAGCCGAGCCACATCGAGCCCGGTGTTTACATCGAGAATCTGGTGAAGGTCTACAGCCATGGAAAAAAGCTGGCTGTAGACGGACTGTCCCTGAGGTTCTATAAGGGACAGATAACCTCCTTCCTCGGTCACAATGGAGCTGGCAAGACCACAACTATGTAAGATGATACACATGTTCTCTGCAGGGATTCTACAATAATCCTAAATTTAACCGAGCTGAGCATCTGAAACTAGTTAAAAGATTTTTTAAATCTACTCAGTTGAGATGGCAATTGATGGTGACTGTTGTGTTCCTGCCTGCTTTCTGATAGGTCAATACTGACGGGATTGTTTCCACCCACATCTGGCACAGCCTATATCCACGGCAAGGACATCCGCAGTGAACTAAGCGCTGTCCGGCAGAATCTGGGCGTCTGTCCCCAGCACAACGTACTTTTCAGCATGTATGTATTCAGCATCAAGAACTGAATTCTTTGCACACTTGCCCTCTTGTGTTTTGGTAATTGTGTGATTTCTTGGTTTGCTGTAACCCAGGCTGACGGTGGAGGAACACATCTGGTTCTACGCCCGTCTGAAGGGACTGCCGGAGGAGAAGGTGAAGGCTGAGACAGAGCAAATTTTGAACGATGTCGGACTGCCTCACAAACGAAAGTCTCTCACCAGCACGCTGTCTGGTCAGTTATTAAAATTTTTTTTTTTTACCTTTTAGTCTATTCACAAGTAATATCAGAGATGTTTTACATTAGTCATATTGACTTTTTCTTCATGTTGTCTTTGTAGGAGGGATGCAGAGGAAGCTGTCAGTGGCCCTGGCTTTTGTCGGGGGCTCCAAGGTTGTGATCCTGGATGAACCTACTGCCGGGGTCGATCCATACGCACGCAGGGGCATCTGGGACCTGCTGCTTAAATACAGACCAGGTAAATACAACTGATTGTTGGTGCTTAGTCAGTAACAGTAGTTAATCATTCTTTTTAAATAATGAATATTAAAGCAACCCTATGTAACTTTTAGCTGCAGCTGTAGTTCCAATGAGACAAACTGTAGGGGGACGGTCCCCCTACAGGTTGTCTTATTGGAACTTACAACTCGCGTCGGGTAGCGCAAGTTGTAGTTCCATTGAGACAACCTGTAGGGCTAAAAGTTACATAGTGTTGTTTTAATATTTTTATATTCATTTTGTCTGGTTTATATAGGCTATAGATTGATCTAATTATGTTGATGTTGGTGTTTTTTTTTAAACTATATTGAAATGTGATTTTAGTTGTTGTATACAATACAAGAATGTAATGTGATTTTATCTAGTGCACATGTATTTATATTTACATTTTTAATGTTGTGCTCATGTTAGGATGCCTATCATTGTTTTTTAGGGAGCCTATTGTAACATCTTGCCAGGGACTGCAGATGAAAACTAGCCTTTTGGCTAATTCTGGCATATTTACAGACATGTTTATTAATATCCACTGTCCCTGTCAAATAAAGATTAAATTAAAATAAAATGTTCTGTGACTTTATATGTAATTCTGTAGTTTGTAAGCTTAATGTGTTTGTCCCTCTGTTCCTCTGTCAGGCCGCACCATCATCCTTTCCACTCATCACATGGACGAGGCTGACATCCTGGGGGACCGCATCGCCATCATTTCCCACGGCAAGCTGTGCTGCGTAGGCTCCTCGCTCTTCCTGAAGACCCATCTGGGCACGGGCTACTACCTGACGCTGGTCAAGAGAGACTACGACTTAACACTTCAGTCCTGCAGGAATTCTGCCAGCACCGTCTCCTACAGCAAGAAGGCCGGGAAGGTAAGAAAGATGTTACAGAGAACGTGTTCTTAACAGATACAAGATATGTAGTCTCACTTCCAGTGTTGTTAAAGAGATTTAAAAAAAAAAAAATACTTAACTGTTTACCCTCTTTGTCTTCGGTTCAGGAGGACAGTGTATCAGAGAGCAGTTCAGATGCCGGTCTTGGTAGTGAACCAGAGAGTGAAACCACCACTATTGGTAAGAACTGAATGGGCTACTTTAAATGGTGACACATCTATTCCTTTGAAATAAACTTTGCAAGGCATATAAGATGTTAATGTTTTACCATTCCCTCTCACCAACCTCTTTCTACCGATTTCTTCCCTATAGATGTGTCCCTCATCTCCAACTTGATATTCAAGCACGTCCACGAGGCTCGCCTGGTTGAGGACCTTGGCCACGAAATCACCTATGTCTTGCCCTACCAGTCAGCTAAAGATGGAGCCTTTGTAGAGCTCTTCCACGAGCTAGATGACCGACTCACCGACCTGGGAATATCTAGCTACGGAATATCTGATACCACCCTGGAGGAGGTAAGGAGCAGAAAGAGCTTACACACCTTTCATAGTAAACACTTTAAAAAGTAGAATAAAACTCATGTAAAATATACTTTGTGTGGATGGCTTTTTTGTTCTGTTTTATTTATTGTTTACATGCTTCTGTTAATGTTTTAATCGCGTGTCTTCAAACTCTGCAGATTTTCTTGAAAGTGGCTGAGGACAGTGGAGTGGATGCTGTTGAGCTATCAGGTGAGATCCATGATGCATTTTGAAGTTTCACTGCATTTCCACACCTAACACGCCCATGTTTTGGACAAATATTAGTAGAATCAGTAATTGCTTTTAGGTTATTGGAAAATTGCGGGAGTGATCTTTAAACAAAACAGAAGACTTGAATAGTTTAAATGACCATGTTGACCCTCGTGTGGCTGCAGATGGAGTCGTGCCGACCA
Source organism: Perca fluviatilis (assembly GCF_010015445.1). Lineage (NCBI taxonomy): Eukaryota > Metazoa > Chordata > Actinopteri > Perciformes > Percidae > Perca > Perca fluviatilis. The sequence continues at coordinate 20,056,821 of NC_053112.1, read as the reverse complement.
GGATTCGTCGCCATCATGCATTTGGAGACCACCAGAGTTGTCTGAAGCCCTTCACTGAGGACGACTTTGATTTCAACGACTCTGAAGGTGACCCAGGTAGAACTGCACTACCCAGCATGCAGTGCAATGATAGCAATGGTTTTGTTGCTATCATTGCTTTTGCTCTTTGTTGTCTTTGCACCAAGTTGTATTTCGCCACATAGAAAATTAGGAAACATAAGTTTTTTTAATGGAGAAAAAGTTTCTGTTTAAAGAACTACATTTATGCTGCAACGTTCTTACTAACAACTTATTAGGAATATTACTAAATCAGGACACAGACAAGTTTGCTCATTTGTATCGGGTTGTCTGTGTCCAGAATCCCGTGAGACCGACTGGCTCAGTGGAACAGATGGCAAAGGCTCATACCAGGTCAAAGGCTGGAGTCTGAAGAGACAGCAGTTTGTTGCGCTACTCTGGAAACGGTTCCTCTACGCTCGGCGCTCCAGGAAAGGCTTCTTTGCTCAGGTACAATGATGCTATTTTCATATTCACGTACTGTAAATATACAGGTAGTCAATGTAGATCTTTCTCCGTTGCATCAACCATGCCTCTTAGAATGAAGCAATAGTTCTGAGGTGTGTTTCCATGCGTGTTTGTTATAATAAATCATCGTATCGTTGTTTTTCAGATTGTTCTTCCGGCTGTGTTTGTGTGTATTGCCCTGGTGTTCAGTCTGATTGTCCCTCCATTTGGAAAGTACCCAAGTCTGGTTCTGGATCACAGCATGTATGGAGAACAGTTTACCTTCATCAGGTGAGATATCGTTCTTTATGTCTGGAAAAATTGCATTTTTCTCCTTGTCATCAATATAGATCTAATAGCTCTTGTACAAAAAAGATATTTCTGCTCATTCTATAAATTTTTTGTATTTTTTTAATCCTCAATTCACCTTAATCAAAGCATTCTCTTCCAAAAGAAACAAAAAAGGACATTTTCTAATTAAATCTGCGCTGAACACAGTTGTAAGGACGTTTATTTTACCCACAGCTATTGTGAATTAACTGTGAAACTCAAAATACAGGTTTCAAAGAGTTGTGGTGTCATAAATTGATGATAAAGCTATTTTAAATGTCAATCTATTATTAGTAGACATGTCCCGATGTTTGAACCTGTCATCAGTCTTAACACAATGATAGCAGCTGTACATCATAATTCATTTAAACTGATAGTTAAACATCATTTGTTTGTGATGATTTGTTTGTGTATTTCCACATTAAGACAGTTAATAAATGCTATCTAATATTAAAGGCAATGGGTTTTCTGTGTCTTTGTAGTAATGACATGCCTGAGGACCCTCACATCAACAAAATACTGGGAGCTCTGACAGAAAACCCAGGATTTGGAAGACACTGCATGGAAGGACAACCCATACAGTGAGTTTTGAGAAGAAAAGTGAACATACATTTAGCAATATAAAAATACAAACGGTAGATCTACAGTAGCTCTGCATGCAGTTTTAGTAAAAACACAAATATGGTAGTCTGCACAGGCACATAAAATGGAGATTTGGAGTTAAATAAAAACGTGTCTATTTCTGTGCTCCAGGGACACTCCCTGCACAGCAGTTGAAGATGAGTGGTCGGTCCCGGAAGTCTCTCAAAGTGTGAAGGACATGTTCGCCAATGGCAACTGGTCCATGGAGAATCCCTCTCCCATGTGTGAGTGCAGCTGTGGAGGACGCAAGAGGATGCTTCCGGAGTGTCCTGCTGGCGCTGGGGGACTTCAACCACCACAGGTTGGTGACACCAAACAATTAGAAAGTCAAAACTAAAGTGTTAATCAATCCAAAAATTACAAAGGTAAAGACCAAATACGCGCACAAAATAATGTTAATTCAATGTTTTGTCTGTGTAGATGAAGATCAGCGACCAAGACACTCTTCAGAATTTGACTGGCAGAAACATCTCAGACTATCTTGTTAAAACCTACGCTCAGATCATTGGCAAGAGGTAACACTCGCCTTACATTTGTGTGACACATTTAAATTAGTTCTAATTCTTGCTTCGTTGTTATCTTTTACTGACTTTGAGTCATGTTTTCTTTTTCTCTTTCAGTCTGAAGAACAAGATTTTGGTCAACGAGTTCAGGTACATAATCAGACATGATCCATCTTGAGCTTATTTGTCGATATAATATTGACCTGAGTGCCTCTCTGCTGTGTCCTTCGCTGATATAAAAAAAAAAAATCAATGCCGAAGACTTTTAAGTTGTTCATTTCTTACACTGCACTGTAACTTGTACTCTTGTATTTCATACCCATCTTATTCTATTTTAGCTGTGTTTATATTCTCTTTAACAGATGTTTTTAACTGCTCTTTAATGTTGTATGTAAATCACTTTGAATTGTTGCTGAAATGTGCTATACAAATAAAGCTGCGTGGCCTAAAAATGATTGTTCTCTAAACAGATACGGTGGCTTCTCGTTGGGCGCCAGGAGTTCTCAGCTTATGTCCCACACAGATGAAATTGATGATGCGATCATTCAACTGAGGAGACGTTTCCATCTTGAGAGAGTAAGCTATTTCCTTACAGTATTGTTTTTTCAAACTGCACTAAACTAATACGCAAGAAAACACTAATGTGGTAAATCTTACTACTGTGGGTTCAGTTAGTCAGGTTAAGACACTAACTGCACATGTTTCTGTTTTTAATAATTACAACTGTATTGGAGCTAGACTGGATAGACTTGTATTACTGCCGGTTTGAACAGTTTCAGGTTACCCATGTGCTAAAGAAGACGTTCTCCTTCTCCCACCCTCTTTCTCTCTCTCTCTCTGCCTCTCCCACCCTCCAGGGAACTGCAGCGGATCGTTTCTTTAGCAGTCTCTCCAATTTTATCCAAGGATTGGACACTAAGAATAACGTCAAGGTTAGCACGTGCACACACACACACGCCAGTGGTTATACAACAACACGTGGCTCTGTAGGTTTCCTTCAAGCTTCCCTCGCCATATTCTTCAACATAGACACAATATGCTTCATTCACTCTATTCCTATTGTGGGGTTTGATTGCATACTAATTGATTTCTGCTTTGTGGCAGATTATAAGATGCACGGCTTTAACTCCACACTGCTGATAAACGTCTTTCCCCTTTGTTTTTGTTGTTGCTGTTCTATTCATGAATTACAATATACTGTGTATACTCTTCATTTGTATCATTTGTCTTTCTCTCTATTTCCAGATCTGGTTCAACAACAAGGGCTGGCACAGCATCGGTTCTTTTCTCAATGTCTTGAACAACGGCATCTTGCGGGCAAGTCTGCAAGCTGGCCAAGACCCTACAAAGTTTGGCATTACTGCCTCCAATCATCCGCTCAACCTCACCAAGGAGCAGCTGTCACAGGTCGCATTGTGAGTATTACTGTTAATACGGGGGTGCACTTAAAAAAAAACATCTGTTTGATCTTCTAAGACACATCACTTATCATTCTCACTTCTTCTGTTGCTCTGTTCTCCCTCTCTCAGGATGACGACATCAGTAGATGTGCTGGTTTCCATCTGCGTGATCTTCGCCATGTCCTTTGTCCCTGCCAGTTTTGTTGTTTTCCTCATCCAGGAGAGAGTGAACAAGGCTAAACACTTGCAGTTCATCAGCGGAGTGCAGCCTTTGCTCTATTGGCTGGCCAACTTTGTCTGGGATATGGTAAGATATTTCAGTCGAGCTGGACCCTTGGCCCTATTGGCTCCCCTCCAAACTATATTAAATATCACGAGAGCAAAGTCCAAATAAAACAAAGAAAATAATGCAGTTATTTTCATGATCAAATTAACTGAAGCCCTTTTTTCACCCTCTTCCTTTCTCACAGTGCAACTACATCGTCCCAGCCACGCTGGTCATCATTATCTTCATTTGTTTCCAACAAGACGCCTACGTCTCCTCCACCAATCTGCCTGTGCTGGCACTGCTGCTGCTGCTCTACGGGTAAATTTGACACACATTCAAGTTGTTTTGGCACTACTTTTCTTTATTTTTTCTAATTCTCTAACCTCCCCTCATCTAAAATGATCTTTGTATCTCTTTTCCAGATGGTCGATCACCCCTCTGATGTACCCAGCCTCGTTCTTCTTTAAGATCCCCAGCACGGCCTACGTGGTTTTGACCAGCGTCAACATCCTGATAGGAATCAACGGCAGTGTCTCCACATTTGTCCTGGAGCTGTTTGGAAGCAATGTAAATAATGTCTCCAAGTCATATTTATTCAGATAGTTAGGAGTAGCAGTAGATTGATCGATTGGATGCTTTACCTCTCACGATTGAATATTAACTGTTATATATTGACTTTATTCCTATTTCAGGAAGTCGGTGGCATCAACGACATCCTGAAGAACGTGTTCCTCATCTTCCCTCACTTCTGTCTGGGCAGAGGACTGATCGACATGGTGAAGAATCAGGCAATGGCCGACGCTCTGGAGAGATTTGGTAATTATAGCAGACCTTTACAAACTACCGCAAATGTATCCTTATTTTTTTTTTTTGGGAAGGGAAGTAAATGTACATTTTCTAAGCGTCTTTAAATGTTCTCTGGTTCTGGTTGGCTCTCTACAGGGGAAAACCGATTCCGCTCCCCTCTGGCCTGGGACATGGTGGGAAAGAACCTGTTTGCAATGGCCATAGAGGGCGTAATCTTCTTCGGCATCACCGTCCTTATTCAGTACCACTTCTTCTTCAAGGCCAGGTGGGTGAAACCTTCAATACATCATGTGATCTGTCAGAATGTAACTCACACAAAAACACTCCTCCAGAGTTTTCCTTATAACACTGTATGCATAACTACGACTTCACAACAAAACAGTGATTTGAATTCCCTTCTGGGTGAAGGATTGAATGTGACCTCTCCTCCCTGTGTTGCCTGTGGCCCTTCCAGGTCGTCCACCAGTCATCTGAAGCCTATTGGGGAAGAAGATGAGGATGTGGCCAGAGAGCGACAGAGGATCCTGAGCGGAGGAGGACAGTCAGACATCCTGGAGCTCAGACAGCTCACCAAGATTTACAAGAGGAAACAAAAGCCAGCAGTGGACCGGCTGTGTGTTGGCATCCCCCCTGGAGAGGTAAAATACAGACAAGATATACAAACATTATTCTAAGCTTTCTTCAGTAGCCTACAGATAAACAGTTTGTGAAAATTATTTTTTGCAAGAGGATGATACAGCATGATCAGCCGATACAACAAATGTGCAAGATAAAGATAAGACTCTATAGTATTCCTGTGAAAAATAAACATACTGTGTCCCGATGTTGATGTTGTCCCACTTTTCCTGCAGTGCTTTGGTTTGCTGGGAGTGAATGGCGCAGGGAAAACCAGCACCTTTAAAATGCTGACGGGAGACTCTCTGGTCACCGGTGGAGAGGCCTTCCTGGCTGGCAAGAGGTAAGACACATCTTACCTCAAAACATACACTACATCCGATCTTTCTATTATTCCGCTAGTTTATTTAGCCTGCCTAGCTGGCAAGAAATAGTAGTCACAATAATATATTCTTAACATCAATGATCTAATTAAACCAAACTCTATGAAACAATCTGATTTGCACTGTGAATCAAATCAGCTTTCTTTCTTTTGTGAGAAAAGATGTGATACAAGGCAACATTTTGTTTAAAATATGTAAAAAAAAAAATGTTGTTGCTTTCTATAAAAATTAATTAAACTCTTCTTTATACGTTTATCTCACTCCAGTGTAACTACAGAGATACATGAGGTGCATCAGAACATGGGCTACTGTCCTCAGTTTGATGCCATCAACGACCTGCTGACCGGCAGAGAGCACCTCGAGTTTTACGCCATCCTGAGAGGAGTGCCTGAGAAGGAAGTCTGTGAGGTCAGCAACAAACAAAATACATGAACACACATACATGGGCCTACTGTATTTACTATGACATGTTGTATTGGTCCTGTTGTATTGGTATTTTATTATGTAAGACTTCTTGTTTTGTCTATTTTTGTAGTCCACTGAGGCATTATTTGGGATATCGGTCTATACAAATAAACAAACAGACTATATAATTATCAGTTTTTATGTATGTGCAAAAAGAAAAAGAAAATGGTTGACCCTCATGAAAACCTTATCCTGTCTACTAGGTGGCAGAGTGGGGCATCCGGAAGCTGGGCTTGGTCAAATATGTGGACAAGTCAGCGGGCAGCTACAGTGGAGGAAACATGAGGAAACTGTCCACTGCCATCGCTCTCATAGGAGGACCACCTGTAGTCTTTCTGGTCAGTAGAACATCTTCGAACATACACAAAATACTTCTGAATTGGGTGACCGAGAAGTTCCTGAAGACAGTGGATTGTGTTTTCAACAGTACCTTGTAGCAGCAGCTGATTATTTGTTGTTTCCTGTTTACAGGATGAACCAACCACAGGCATGGATCCTAAAGCACGTCGTGCTCTGTGGAACGCAATCCTGAGCATCATCAAAGAGGGACGATCTGTAGTCCTGACCTCTCACAGGTTAGACTCGGCGTCTGAATTATATCTATTCAATTAACCGAACTATACAGTTAAAAAAAAATGTATTTACATATTTACCTCAACATGACTAACCTCATCCTGGTGTGTTCCTGTGTGTTTTTGCAGCATGGAGGAGTGTGAAGCACTTTGCACCAGAATGGCCATCATGGTCAACGGCAGGTTCCGCTGTCTGGGCAGTGTGCAGCACCTCAAAAACAGGTGGGAACCCATGCCAGAATAGTATTTCACAAAAGCTCACACATATAAGAACTGAAAGAATAACAGTTTTCCCCTAGGTTGTCACTTAAACCAGGGGTCTTTAACGTTTTTTAAGCCAAGGACCAGTTAACTGAAAGAGAGAAGCAGCAGGGACCCCCTATTACATATATTTTATAAAATGAAGTTTAAATTAGGCATACAATAACTTGTAGGGCAGCCTAAAGCCTTTATACATACATTGTTTTCCATAGAATACTACGCTTTTCAAATAGCCTAATAATTGTTGGGTTGATTTTATAAATAATGTTAAACATACATGTGGCACACATCTGTGGATGGCCTTAGTGACTACCTTGACTATAGGCCAGTCAGCAGTGGGGATTTATATTTCCTAATAATATGTTGGATTCATGTTAAGACTTAAAAAAAAACCTCTGAGGACCCCCCTAGGTGTATGGGATCCCCTGTTGAAGATCCCTAACTTAAACAGTTCACTTGAGTGAAATGTGCTCCGTTGCATTCTTAACAGGTTCGGTGATGGCTACACCATCATCCTGCGGGTGGCTGGCCCAGACCCAGACCTTCGGCCGGCGATGGAGTTCATCGAGCGGGAGCTGCCTGGCAGCACACTGAAGGAGAAACACCGCAACATGCTGCAGTACCAGCTGCCCACCTCCCTCACCTCCCTCGCCCGCATCTTCTCCCTGCTCTCACAGAACAAGGAGGCCCTCAGCATAGAGGACTACTCCGTCTCACAGACAACTTTAGACCAAGTAAGGAAGTGCACCCACGGCTCTCACCAGAGGTGGAAAAAGTACTAAAATATTGTACTCAAGTAAAAGTACCAATACTTTGATGAAATATTACTCAAGTACATGTGAAATTACCTATCTGAAAAAAAATATTCAAGTAAAAGTAATAAGTAGCTCATTTCAAATGTACTTTAAGTAAAAGTTACTTAGTTAAATAAAAAAATAAAAAAACGGTGCGGGGGGGATCTTTCCCATGTAGTGAAAATAGGACAAGGGGTCATAAATCCAAAACTATTTTGTTTTTAATTAAAGAAAAATCTATACCAATGTATAAACATTTATACAAATGTATACACATGCAATAACAACATAACACATGTCACACATTGTTGACATTTAAGACATTTAAGGTATAATGTGCAATTTTAGTTCAGACCATCCTATAAAACGTTTTCAAACAATCAGGTTGCTAGTGCTAGACAAAAATTAGCAATGCCACGAAACATGTTGTTTTGCTAATTGGCAATTTGCTATTAGTCATGAAAACTTTGTTTGAAGTACCAATGAACAAATACTTACCAAAACATGCTTCCGCAGATTAGATGTGGAGTTATTGAATGCGGCCAGTTCAGGCACATCTGGCATTGCATGATGATACTGTTGGCCCTCTTGAATTTAAACCTACATTGTGTAATTTTTTTAGTTGATTCTTAGCAAAATCCCCTTTGTTCTTTCACAAATATGTGCTCATTCATGTGTAATTACTTCCACCAACTAATCAAAGTATTCTCGTAAGCATAGAATCTGCCATTTAGAATCATTCAGAATACATACGAGCGAGTCGCTCGAATGACGGCCGCCATGTAGCGCCTCCGTCTTTAAAATACATTAGCCAGAGAGGGAGATACCTCCGCCTTTCGCGCTTTTAAACTCAGTGGCACCGTGAAGAATGCCAGGGGGAGATTACTCACCAGGGAAGCAAAACAGAGAATTAAAACGACAACGCGACAGGCAAAGCAACAAGACCTGAATTGGAGTGGCTAGAAAAGCTGCGTGTAAACAATTGAGATACTAAGAGCTAATTTCGGGTTTGGCCACCGTAGGAGTTGAAATGTGCTCGGAATGGGAAGGGCTAGAAAGTAATATTCAGTTGGTTGTCATATACAAGTTCACCGCTAGATGGGAGAAATTCTTCTTTCAGAAAAACAGTCTTTCAAATGAGGCCAAGGATTTTCATTGATTTGGGCAGCAGAATTCGATGTTTCAGTTAGCATTTCTACTGAAACAGTCTCTGAACCGTCGTCGCTCGGCTGATCCACCTCCATCTCGTTCTCAATCTCCTACAGAAAGACTTGGCGCCTGGTAGGCAGCCTAAATGCTGTTTTCATTAGCTAGAGTTTTTTTTGTACTCAGTAACGGATGGGATTTGTAATGTAGCGAAATACAATACTTCTCTCAAAACTTAATCGAGTACAATTTAAATTACCGATTTTAAAAACTACTTGAAAAATACAATATACACAACAAAACTACTCAAAACCGTAACGTGAGTAAATGTATTGTATACTTTCCACCTCTGGATCTCACTATAACTGGATTGTGACTTTAGTTTAGGCTGAGTCTAATTTCTCCTTCATGCTAATTTCTCCCTCATCTTGTTTCCCTTCCTGCAGGTGTTTGTAAATTTCGCCAAGGACCAAAGTGATGAGGACCATTTGAAAGAGGCCCATCTGAACAAACTGGACGCTGTGGTAGTGGACATTTCCAAGCTAAACACTTTCCTCACAGACAACAAGACCAGGGAGAGCTGTGTCTGATTTGACAACATACCATCAGTGGGAGTTGCTTTGCTTCACCCACCCTCCCCCAACCCAGAAAATATGGACCACTAACCTGCAGGGGAGACAAACTCTGTTCATTTTTTTATTTTCTATTTTTTAGTCTTTTTTAATTGTTATCATTTTTCAGTGGACCTGCATTTCAGCGCACAGCCTCTTGACAGGGCAGAGACTGCAGGTATTGTGACACTGAAATAATGAAAACCCAATGCAAATCAATGCAAGAAATATATATAAATATATTTAAGATGAGAAGATGATTCCTGTGATGGTTTGGAGACCGGTGCTTCTCCTTCACTAGATGGACAGAAAGAAAGAAAAGACTTAAAGCGACAGCAGGATTATAATGCTGCGCTGAACTGGAAAGCTTGTAGCCCTGCTACTCACTCAATGGGCTCGGCATCGGGCACGATGGAAGGAAATATCTCTAGTTTTTAATCCCTGTTCCTAAAAGTAGTTAGCAGTAGTCAGTGGGACTGTGTATGTGCTGCTCTGTATCGTGACATCACGACAGCAAAAAAACGAAACAAAAATTTCAGATCACTCACTGCCAGCTGCTATAAGACGAGCTGACTACTTTTTTATTCAGAGTCAAACCTCTCTCGATCTCTCTTCATTACCAATCGCAGTTTTATCATGCAGATGATGGTAAAACCATCATTTACAATCCAATTGATTTCAGTCACAATCAAGCAACATATTAATTTTTACTAATTTGATTGATTTTTTTTAAGATAATTTAATTCTAATAGACAAACTTAACCTCTATGGAGTTTTTCTTTCTTTGTTTGGATTATAATTGAGATTGATAACCAAGTTGTCTTTTTTATTTAATGTTCTTTGTGCTCTTGACATTGTCTAGCACAGTGCCTATACTGTATCATGGTGGAGAGAGAAATCTGAGCACTCCATTAAAAAAACAACAAAAAACAACAACAATGTATGTAGGCTGCCCATGAATGTATAAAACAGATACCATCATACATCGAAGCACAAAAAAGGGGGCTTTTTGTGAAGATGATGAATGAAACTTGACTGTTTTTATAAAAACTGTGTCCTTCATTGTCAAAAACAAAAAAATCTTGTGGTTACTTGATGTCTGTACAAGATGTGCAGTCTGCTGTACTGGCTTGTTTTTACTCTTCCTGCTCTCTTCAAAGGAACTGAAGGCTAATCAGAGAGGACGCAAGATGACCGTCACAAACTTAGCAGTTGTGACTTCAAGAGAAAGCTGAAAGTTGCTGAAGAAATTTGACTGGTTTCTCAAAGTTGGAAATATATACTGCATGCTTTCCACTGGGCCACACAACGGGACTATCAGCGCTTCTGTGTGTGCGCGTGTGTGCCGAAGCATGCCGTCAGATCGGCTTGTAAAAGAACTGGAGACGACTGAATTGTGCTTCATTGTTGTGGGATTACTGGCACATATGTATATGTGGAGTCCAAATCCAAAGTTCTGTTGTTCTGTATCAAAATGGGATTTTTGGCGATGAGGTGGAAATGTTCCTGTAGGTAAAACTGTAGCTCTCATACATGACGAAGACAGTTTCACAGCTAGTCTGCTCGTGTGGGATCTAAAGATGGTGACCTTTCCAGTAACGTGTTTTTCGCCTGCGGGGGCACGATGGGAGTGTTTTAGACCTGAGCCAGCACCGATGTGGATGTTATGTACAGTAGCAACTTTGTGATGTCGAGTCAAAAAAAACATTATCGGTGGAGTAAACAAACAGTATCTGTGCCAAATGGAGCTGAATATATATCTTTGATCAAACCAGCATAATACGGAGGAGGCAACTGTTTTGTAAAGTTTAAGTTGTGCATTGATTTCAGTTCTTTATCTATTGCTAGCAGCTCGAAACATATTAGCACATTACCTCATTTAGTTTTTCTATCTTCTAGTCATGTTGCCAAATTCTCATCTTTCCGTCAGTCCACATTAATCAGCTGCCACACTGAAGTTAACTGTACTGTCAGTAACTCTCAGTAATTTTTTTAGACATGAGGTTGAGATGCTTCACACACAGTTATCTTTCCAGAGCTAGTCAACAAGCCAGACAACATAAACAGGGACCACGTCAATTACAGTTTATAGAATATCCCCAAAAAGAAATTGTATTCAGGGTTTAAATTGATGCGAGATTGTCATTACGGGTTCTCTCTCAAATCTTGGAACGCAGCAAAACCCTCAGCTAAATGTCAGCACTTTATAGACTGCATAGCCTGTTGTGTCAAAGACGTAGAAGTAGGGTTTCAGTTATGGTAAATTAGACTTTAAAAATCAAATCTCTGCACTGGATAACAGGTAAAATTCAGACAAAATGAAGCTACACCACTGAATTAAAACATTTTGTTTGAAACTTGAAATCGAGAGGGAAGACGTGATTGAGAGTGAAAAAGTGAGATAAAGAGAGACATGCAGGGCAGAATTACGGTGGTGATGGTTTCTTCTCGTGCTCAATATTATTATTTGTTTACATTTTTAAGTATTAAACAGCTGTTTGAGTCTGTTACGAATTGTGTATAGTTACTACATTAATAAATAAACAAATTCATACATTTTGAAGAAAAACTCTCCTGATTTGATTATTTTGCATGTTTGTCTAGTTGTGTAGTAGACACAAAAAACCTTGTTGTTAAATGGAAGTTTGTAGTTAATGACTCAACAAAAGAAATGTATTCTGTGTGTGTGTGTGTGTGTGTGTGTGTGTGTGTGTGTGTGTGTGTGTGTGCGCGCGCATGCGCGCTGATGACTATAAGTTTCTAGAGTGTGCATGCATTTGAGTGTCTATTTTCACCTGCTGTGTTCCCACACACACACCCACACCCACCCCCAGTTATATTGACAGTAAAAACGGACAACACGCTCAGAAGTTTCTGTTAGTTACTCATCCACCAACATCATGATTGGAAGAGTTGTTTTTCTGGGACTGCTGCTCATCTGTGTGGCTGAAGGTAACAAAGAAAAGCACACTTTTTTTATAGCTATTTTTACATTCTAGTTTGAGGGTTGCTAACGTGTATGTCTTTTGAGGGATTTCTGTTTAGTTGCCATTGAATGAACAAACAGTGCCTGTTAAAAGAAGTCACCCACATTGGAAGTGTCAATGTTTTATTGTCTTACTAAATTGTGTCAAAGGAGATTTGATGTGGCTTTTTTTACAGTGATCAACAACGAAAAAGGCACATTGATTTCAAAGTTTAAAAAAAAAAACATATCTACAAAGTGAAATTGAGAGAAATATACAAATATAAAATACTTGTTTGCAGGCTTAGCTGGGCACTGTACATTATTTTATACAGTATACTCACATGTAGGGATATCACATAAAATCATGTGCACTGTATGTCAATGTTACATAGTAATATACTCTACTTATAGTCAATTAGCAATAACTGTTTAGAAATATCAATAACAGGGACTATATTAAAATGTATCAAAGGTGGAATACTGACCTTTGCTCATCCCAGTATAAATTCATGCAATTTGAGTCTCTGGGTGTTCGGTCAGTTTAACATGCTAACAATATTCTCATGTATTTGCATGTAGGCAAGAATTTATGATATATGGAGTCAATTATTTAGACATTTATGGTTTTATGAGTCATCTGCTTTCTTTACAGATGCAGGGGAGAACTCTGGATTCCTGAGAAAGGTGTGTGCTGCATATAGGAGGTGTTTTGTGTGAGAGAATGAGAATGAAAAAAATACCTAAACTGTGTCATTGAAGGAATTATGTATAAACATGTATTCTGAGACATTCTTATGAGGTAATGAAAGGAGAGAAGTCGCACCAGAAACCAGATCCTGTGTGTATCTCCTGGCAGCCTTCCTGTCCTAACTTTGGTGAGGAGATCATGGCGTGCCCTCTGAACCTCGCTCCCGTGTGCGGCAGCGATGGAAACACCTATGCCAACGAGTGTACCTTGTGTGCCCGGAGACAGTGAGTACACACAGCTGCTCCACTCTCATGGCATTCACACATTAGCTCAACATCATCCAAGTCGACTGTATGGTGCTGGAGTCAGCCTCTGGTGGTGGATGAATGTAAGGACTACAGTCACAATACCGAACCTTGATTGGCTAACAGGAGCGGCTGATTTTAAATGACTGGAAGCATTACAGTTTTGTCTTTTATTCATCTCTTTGTCTTTACAGGATATGAGCTAGTGGCCATTAGTCATTACTAGATAATGATATGTCATTTTTCTGATAACCAAATCTTGAAAAAGCACAAAATGTCAAGCGATGATTTTGCATTGTATTGAAAAAATACTGGCAAAACAATTTCACACAGCAAGTGACTCTTTCTATAAAGTGCTCTTTGTCTCTGTCTCTATTTATCTTCTTTCGTGTTTTTTATTAAAATCCTCAGTGATGGCTTTAACTTAAACACTGTTGCTGGAATCTACTCCCACATTCAGACAGTTTCATATAAGTTGTGATTTCCCAGAAAAAATCTTTTGACTGGCCTTACTTTCACTCTGATCACTGACATTGATACGAAGTTGAACTAGATCTCAGCTGACCAAAACAGAATGAATCGCAGCAATGTCATGTTGTGATCCTCTTTGCAGAACAACCAAGATGGACATTTTGGTTGCCAAAGAGGAAAGCTGCTGACCTGCGCAGGGGATGATGTCACCGCTATGGGGTGACCAATCAGGATCTAATTATCGACCCAACATGGATCTGTGAAATTACAATTCCTAAATGTTTGTCAATGCAATGAGTAATAAATGTATATCAGCAGTAAACAACCATCTGTTACTTTTTTTTTTTTGTCAATAAAATCCATATTCCATGGCGCCTGGTTAGCTCACATGGTAGAGCGGGTGCCCATATATAGAGGTTTACTCCTCGACGCAGCAGCCGTGGGTTCGACTCCGATTTGCGGCCCTTTGCTGCATGTCATTCCCCCTCTCTCTCCCCTTTCAAGTCTAAGCTGTCCTATACAAATAAAAAAAAATGCCAAAAATATATATATATAAAAAAAAATCCATATTCCAGTCAAGAAAGTTGTCTGGATCATATTTATAGAAGGAGTTAAACATATGCTAGAAATAAAAGAAATCAAGGAAAGGCAACTAGTATATATGTTTTGCTTTGTTTTTGTTTTTTGCAATGGAGGTGATACAAGGGCAAGGGAAAAAAATTAAAGGAAATGATTTATCTAAAAAACATTCCTTTGATAGTGAAGGCAGGAGGTAAATGAACGGTTGGTTATATGTGGGAAAGACAAATATTTACACTCCTTATACTGGGTAACACACTGGTCAATAATGTTCAGGTGTGTGTGTGTGTGTGTGTGTGTGTGTGTGTGTGTGTGTGTGTGTGTGTGTGTGTGTGTGTGTGTGTGTGTGTGTGTGTGTGTGTGTGTGATGAAGACAAACAGAGAGAGTGTGAGCAAATGCAATGGCAAGAGAAGCACAGAGCAACACACTGGGAGAGAGGACATAAAAAAACAGAGACATAAAGTGTTGAATCCTGAGGTCAAAGGTCAAGTGTGTGAGTCACATGGTTGAAACCAGGAAACAGAGAAGTGGAGTATATCCAGTCACTTCCCTCATCTTTAGCGCAGGAACAAAGCGTTTCAGACTTCAGTGAACTGACTTACCAATGATGATAAGAAACCGAGTGGAACATGAGTAAGTACAGACTGCAAATACTCTGCTCACTGCTACTAGCATTACGATCCTGCTCTTTATTGTGTAACTAGCAGCTGTTACTCGTCATGGTCATGTTACGAAGAGTTTAGGACTACACCTGATTTCAGCTGTTTGGAATCAACGAACAATCAATGATCTTATTGATGCATTAAGAAGTATAGCCTATTCATTATTTTTAACCCTGTTTGATCAGTTTGCTCTGTGGCCCTATAGTTCAGATCAGTTAGATTATAGTTATGTCCTGTTTCTCCAGGGTCTCCACCATTAAGGACTGTCAAAATGGAATATCTATTGAGCTCTTCCTGCACTTTTCACTCATACCAGCAGTAAGTTGTCCATCTATTTTACCGGGGATATGAATATTTGGCTGGAAAGTTGACATACTAAACGGCTTTCCGTAAATTTCTACAGATACAATACAATGAATTTTTATTGGTTCCTGTTCTGTAAAACCGACCGGTAAATATTCTCAACCAGAAACACTTAATCCCTTAGTCTTCCTGAAACATTAAAGATCACAACATTTGGAGATACATGATTTCCACAGGACAGCAAGGAAAAGGAATAGTTTTGTACATGGTAATGCCATAAGCATCTTATATTTACAACTGTGGGAAATTGCCGTTCTGTGTTCACCATATAAGCAAATGATGAAGGGTGTCTTGGAATACCGACAACAAAAACTGCAACACAACACATACCACTACATCTACAATGAAGTGCTTATGTATGTCATCAACCTGCCAGGGACTGCAGATGAAAATTAGCCTGTATGGTTATATCTGGCACATTCACATGTTGGACTAGAGTGCTTATGTTAATTAACGTGCATTAAATAAAAAACAAAAAACAAACAGGTAAGCAGGTAGGTGCAGCAGCTTGATCAAAACTACTTTGATTGGACACTTGCAAGGCTGGTGATGCACAAAGTGTGAGACCTTGGTTTTTACAAGATAGCCTCTCAATTCACTGAGTTTTGTTGATATATTATGTATTGATTTCTTGTTTTTCAGGTTGTGATTGTAGGGGTGCTCTCATTCCTCCAGAAGAGAGCCCAGAAACTGGCCATCGATCACAGATTGCCCTTCCTGCGGGGACGTTTTGCCATTGTGGTGTAAGCAGCTAGGAATCTCAAAAGAAAAAGAGCAACGATATTTTTTTCATTATCACAACTAAAGTATTTGAATCTATAGTGCATACTTTCTGTCTCCCCCATGAGCAATTCTGAGTAACGACAACAATTCTGTCGGTGCGTCCACATGATACAAGCCTTCCATGACTTTCCTCCATACAGTTGCTACGTAGCCAAGGAGGACACAGAGGATTAAAAAAAAGAGAAGAGGAAGAGGAAAATTATCTTTACTCGAGTTTCTGCGCACGAGAGTCGCCGGACGACACCAATTTCTAAACATAGCCATGCTGAGAAATACAGAGAGTGTTTTGTTTTATTAATTAGCTTTGAATCAACTCATTTGGCAATGGCTTGAATGTAACGGACGTTGATTATTATAAAAAAGTTACGCACTAAAGCTTTAAAATTCACTGCTGAAGTTGTTAGGCAACTGAATCATGTAACATCTATCCATACTGTTTTGATATATATCAGCCTGATATATTTCAGCAATGTGGCTTTGTTTGTCTTAATGATATTACTGTGTCCCAGGCCTTTGGATACTATAGGCAGCCTCAGTAATCGTTGGTCCTATGGGTTTGCATTTGGGGCCGTGTCCGCCAGCGTCCTTCTGCTCTTTTCTGAACGTTACATCCCCTTCTCTGTCCCGGCCTGGGCCCGAGGTACTTCCACTGTTTGCCATTGTTATTCAGGCTCTATATTCGAACCTGTGTACCTTGCAGATACAAGAAATAAACACTTTGACGGATGTAATGTTTTCCTGATTATTCTCCTCAGCTATAGTGTATCTGGTTGGAGCTTTAGAGGTGGGCCTGGTCTATTTCCCTTTCTTTGCCTGTCTGTCAACACCTTTCAGAGCAGCTGGGGCAGTTCTGGGAATATGCTACTCTTTGGCCTGGTAAATGTACATGTCTCAAAATGTGAATTAGTACAGGAAAGGGTTTCCTTCACTAGTGTGTGTCTTTTACACAACATTGTAAAAAAGAATAAAAAAAATGTATATGATGGTTACTTGAGTTTGAGTGTATTAGCATTCACACTCACAGTTAAAAGCTGAACAGAAGCATAATTTACATTAATAAAAAAAAGTAAAGAAGACAAGTTTGGCTAGATGAATAGATACATGGGTTGATATGTGGATGATCACATTTTAATAGTCTCTGAAAATACATCATGTCTCGATGCTTTTTTTTTAGGATCGTCGTTACAGTCTGGGATTCATTCACCTGTCCCAGTGGTAAGGTAGGTGAGTAGTGTAAGCTAGTGTAAATGTAATGTGCCTGTTGCTTCTAACAAGGAGCCAGCCTCTTCCTACACCTAAATAAATGAGGCTCTAAAACACATTCAGTTATGAAGCGTTAGCCTGTTGGTATTTAGTTGAAACTAAATAATAATTAATGACTGACTTTGTGTGTGTGGTTTTAAAGATTCTAGGTAAATACCAGAGGTGGATTGTCCAGTGGCCCTGCATCCTCTCCCTCATCTTCCTTTTGGGACGATTTCTTTACATGCTGGTTAAAGCTGTTCAAATAGTGGAACAGGAGGTCAGTATGCCTAATGTATGAAATGGGGGGGGGGGGGGGAAAGGGTGGGGGTGTGGCCTTGACCAACTGCCATTTTGCTTGTTTGAAAGCCATGATGTCTCTCTCTCATGGGTGGGCCAAATTCTCTGGGCAGGCAAAGCAGAGAAAGGGGAGGTAACCTTGCTCCTTATGACCTCATAAAGTGAAATTTTCATGCCATGGGACCTTTAAGACATTTATACGAAACATTGTATTCTATTGCATTCTCTTCTCCCTCCCAGTAGGGTCTGCAATCATTATATAACTGAATTTTCTGAATAATAAACTCTGTATGACTGTTAACATGCTAAATCTGCTGCCAGGACCCTGAAGAGTTGATTGAAAAACACCAGATACAGCATGTTAAGAGACTGCTGAGGAAAACACCTGCACACAGGTAGAATACACACTCATGCACGTGTTCACCAATGCTGTATTCAAGTGTCCCTTGTACAACTAGGTATTTTCAGTTATTTCTCTTGTAAAGGGATCCACTATTTCTGCACTTTTTTAACCAGTTTACCAAAAATTGAGAACAGTTAAATGTATTCATAAACATAACATTACTTTCTTTTGTTTTTACTACATTTCACTCACTGACGACATATCATTTATTTCAGTAAAATATTAAACTCAACATGGAGAGTTGGACATTGAGATTTTCTGAGTCAGATTAGTTGCAGGAACTATTATCTGTTTACACTATTAAACCCATGTCTTTCAAATCTTATCTATTTTCAAAGTGACGTTGTTGTTGCGTGGTCATGCAGTTCAGTGACTTCATGTCCAGTCTGGTGTTTTCAGGTGCTCCTGGTAGACACTAACGCCCAAGACTTGGGAGTCAGCTTCTCACAACACAGTTATTTATAGACACACATACGTACATATATAGAGACAATTGATTTGACACTCCTTTCTCTTGTTCAGTAAGACCCTCAGCTGGTTCCAGAGCAGAGTGTATGAGTGGGACCCTTACTTCAAGTTTCCCAACAGAATCATCGGCACTGTCATCATATCCCTTATAGGCCTGTATACGGTACAGCAAGACTTCTCTTATGTTAAGTTATGTAAACCAAACGTCTCATCCATACACTTTGTTTTGGAAAAGTGTTACATGAACAACTTATATGTGGCTCTGCTGTAGGTATTAATTTGCCTTATTGTCATTTCTCTAGTTGACCCTGGTAGACTACAGTCTCAGTAATGTGGCTTTTGACCAAATAGACAGGTGGAAGAATACACTAAAACAGCTGGTTACGTCTTGTAACCAGACTGAAGCTCTCGGAGTCATGATACCACAGCTGGAAGAATTCATCGACGTGGCTCGGAGTGAGTTGGTCTGCTCCCCCCTAACAGTCTGTGTGATTAATGCTCCATAGTGGACATCAGACAAGTTTTGAGAACATTTACACAACATTTGCCCTGCTTCCATAATTCTAAACATTTCCAATAAGAAAAAGCCAAAAAAATCAACTCTACGCTGATACACTGAGACCTCATAAATCAAACTAAGTAACGTTGTCGTTATTTCTTTTATTCCAGAGTCTTGGCTAGCTACCACCATCTTTTCTACTCTCAACTCTGTAGCCTATTGCTTCCATGTCTTGGCATGTTACAGGTAAGGTCCTTAAAATATCTGAAATAAATTAAATGTATTGGAATTGTATGATAAATCTCCCAAAAGAAGTATATAAACTGATTTAGTTCATGGGAAGTTAGATGACATTTCCTAAGCAGGTATTAAAACAACAACAACAACAACAAAAACATAGATGAGTGGTCTACTGTCGCCATAGAAAACACATGAAGAGGCTGTGGAAAGGGCAGAAGGGTTTTCTTCCTGAAAAGTTTCACAACCCTAGATCTGCTGTCAGTGTAGTAAGTATCACACACATACACACACATATACACAAGGCAGATGCAAATCAAGAATGCAAATCAGATTCAGATCAGGCTCTAAACTCCAAACCAGCATTCAGTAGTGTGACATTGGCCGCAGTGTAACTGTTTCCAGGCCATTATGTTTGTGTCACAGTCTATGATCGACATATTTTTGAAAAATGTGGTCCTCATATTATAAACCACATGGCCACTGCACCCCACAAGCAGGTTCTACTGAATATGCTATAAGTTTGCATCTCATTTTATTTCTTCTTCTTGTTTTATGCATTTGAAACAAGTTTTCTCTTTCAATTTCCGCAGGCTTGCATTGCAAGATACTCTGGTTGGCAAATAGCGTTTACACTGTGGGGTAAGACTTTCGTCTCCTGATATACATGAAGAACTGACATGTACTGCATTCTTTGAAAAAACAAAAACAGCGGCTTAGCAGATGTACATCGACACATCCTATGTTATGGGACTGAACCCAACATTTGTCTCGCTGTTGTTGCTCAAAAGCGGGACGTTTTCAGAAGTCTGAGGGAAGAGAAGGAGGGAAAGTATCCATTAACAGCGAGCTTTAGGCAGTTATTAACTTTTCAGTGATCAAGCCCATATAATGGATGCAATTATTAAGTCAACTCAACTCATTACAGGCGTGTGGTGGTTGAGAAACATCCTACTACGCCATTACATTTGTTGATAGTGGTCATGTTGAGATCTTTTAAGGAGCATGAATATATCTGCATATCTGTTATTGTCCTATCACACAGAAAAGAATAGTTTTGAGAATGAAATAGAAACATGATAAAACGCAGCAGACAGTAGCAACAGCACAGTTCCACTGCGTGAGTAAAATGTGAAGATAAGCAACATAAAGAGAGATTATATGAAATAATTGGATGTCTCTTCTGTATTTTCTATTTAGGCTACCTGATTGTCCATTTTATCTACTTCCTGTTTGCTCTGCTGTTGGTCTATATGCTGATTCTTCCTATACAGCATGGAAAAGCACTGATCATGCTCACCAACCTGGGTCTTATACTGTAAGTCTGCTTTCCCTGTAGTTGTGGATATATGGCGGTATATGAATGGATGGTTTGATTGATACGTTAGTTGATATATTTCTCCTGTTTCTCTCAGTCTGACCATCGGTCTAGTCATCGGCCTGGTGATTCTCCAGATAGTTCTGGTTCAGATCTTCTTCCTTCAGGACAAAATGTCTCCCACTGATAAACAAAAACCTTTGGCCCTTAATAACAGGTGGGTACTTTTTAACATAGGTATTATGTAAGCGTGGACCATAAGACTATTAAACCCATGCAGGTCCTTTATTTGCCAGAAAACATTGATTGTTGAAAGGGGAAAGTGCTGGTCATAAAGGCTATAATAGTAATAAATTACTAACTGTAGATAGTGAGTGATAGTGAAGCCATAAAACATGCACTTTTTTACTTACTCAGTAGTGTAAAGTAGCTTCAATGATTGTTGAAACATGCAGACAGAGTATGTGATGGTGTGTTGTACAGTGTGGAAAATCCATTATGTCACATGTTAATGGAACAGAATATAATTAAAAGTAAATCTGTAGCTTGAAATCAAAGTTTCTCTTCCCCCTCTTCAGGAAGGCGTTCCACTGCTTCAACTACTTCTTCTTTTTCTACAACGTGGTGATGGGGATCAGCAACTGCATAATGAGGTTGCTGTGCAGCATTGTAGTGGGAACGTGGCTGGTGTCCCGCTTAGACCGGACCATTATGCAGAGAGGATATGAAACCATAGATGCCGGTAAGCATAACTTTCAACCAAAATTTGTGTAGACAAAGATGAAATATAGGTTTAAGGGTTTAAGAAGTTAAGTCTCCATATTTATCACCATAAAATGTCACGGCCAAACCTCTTTCTTTTTTATATACAGTGATAGTAGATAAGAGACTCATCATACTATACATATACAATCATTATCATCATTATTATTATGATTTGATGCTGGTGTAGTTCATCAGGGTTATATTATAGATTGTCATTCATCCTTGAAGATTATTTTCTTCCAGGATCTTTCTTCCAGCATTTTCCAAAGAAAAAGGATTTTTTCCTCAGTCGTGCAGTGCATACTCCTCAAACACATATTGTTGAAATACTGTTAATTCAGTGCTATTTCTCATATATGGTGTTAAGCTCTAACATTATTTCTTGCATGTTCCAGGCTACAGCACTTGGATTGGGATGATCTTTGCTGACCACTATCATAACAATCCAGTCATGGTGTGTTTCTGCCAACTGCTGGTCTCCAACACGCCGGCGAAACACACTGCATCTGCATACTCCACATTCAGCAATGTGTCATCTGGTCAGTAGTGTGTGTGTGTGTGTGTCTGTGTGTGTGTGTGTGTATGTGTGTGTGTGTGTGTGTGGGTTTGTAGCTCTTGCATGAAAAATCATCTACTAAATAACTACTTATAACTTTAAGATGCACCAAGTGACCAAACTATAGTTTCTTCTTTTAAATTAGCTCACAAAATGCACTTTATTGCATTTATGCAGTTTTATTGTTGATGCTTCATCAGAACTGATGTTTTGTTATTAGTATTTGTGTGTTTGTTTCATCATTATTTATTTCTTAACTTCCAGTTTATTAGACTTTTACTTTTTTCCAGAATCCTCTGTGAACAACCGGGTCAGGAGGCGTTGGATGTTGTTTTATACCTTACTGAGGAACCCTCATCTGATCCTGCTCAGAAAGCACCACCTCTCCTCATCTTCATCAGTACACACATCATCATCTCCCCAGTCACACACACTTGTGCAGGCTTGCTTCATGGCGTCTCAAACACAGAGTCGTCAAGCAGAGTCACAGTCACCACCAGCGATCATAGTCACGCCAGCAGAAGACATTTCCATTGATTGTGATCATGTTAAAAACAATATAGGTTAGAATCCAAAATTGTTTGAGTCGTTTGGCGGTGGATCCCCATGTGGTAGAAGGAGTACTGTGGTGTTTTCAATGTCATTTCAAAATGTTGAGCACCAACATCTGACTGAAAAGATATATTCTAGTTAATGCTCGTCAATAATTAGGTCACCATTCTATCAGCTCAGTAGACATTTCATTTCATCCTTAGAAATGTTCTCATGTTGAATTTGACTTAAAGAAACTGTGAGATCATGTGCCACAAAATGGTTGTATAGGTTGAGTTTAAGGGTTTTAATAAGTGTGTTGTTGTCTGGAATATACAATTGTATTCACTCTTGAGTTCAGAGTGTTTATGCCCTGCCTGTATCTGAATGGTCAGACCAAAACATCTGCTGAAAATGTTTTAACTGCAGTAAAGTCTAGACCAGGGGTGTCAAACTCAATTTCACTAAGGGCCACACTGGAAATGACGATCACAATAAGGGCCAAACATGTTGAGTTTATTGACATGCTTTTATTTAACAAAAAAAGTAAATTAACTTTGTATTATTGCAAGTCTCATATAGCTTTCTCCCATACAGTTTGGTTGACATAAAACAATAAAAAAAAGTCAGCAAATACGTTTCTTAGCCGTCGTAGAATTTAGCAAGTCATGAAAAACAAACATTACATTTTTAAAAGCAGCTACCACCCAGCCGACTCACAACAACCTGTTTCACAGCCTGAATAGTATACATCTATCTGCTTCTGTGGGGAATTCTGAGTCTCAAAGTCGGCAAATCTGTCAAATTCTGCACGGCAGTGTTGCATAATTACAGTATGAAAAACTGTTCAGTCCAAAATTAGCTGTGAACCTAAATTGAAATGCAGGCCAGATCAAAATTTGCAAAGGGCCGGATTTGGCCCCGGGCCTTGAGTTTGACACGTGGTCTAGACCTTGACCTTTAGTCACTAGAACAGCATCTGTTCAAAAAATGGATGTGATGTACTACAGCTGGCCATTTTTCCATCTAACAATGTTTTTGTTTTTTTTATTAAAATCAGCCATTCTGCTTGTCGTTCTAGGTTGTGTTGTAAAATGTAACTAGCTAAAAATGTTTATAGCTGCTGTATCCATGCTCTATCAATAATCATTGTGGCGGCACTTCATGGTGGTCATGCAAATTCTAGAACTCTGCATATGTTAGGCCTGAAACAAGCTTGTGTAAGCTTCTACTATGTATTTGGAAGTTGTGTTGTTGCTGCACAAACAAATCTGCTCTTAATAAAAAAACAAAATTGTAAAAGCTTGGTGTGATTGACTTAAACATAATATGATTTGAATTAATGTTTTGAATATTTTAGCTAAATGGTCCGCTTATCTTTAAGTAAGATTTCCGACAGCACTAAAAGCAGCCTTAATTAAAAATAATAAATAACAACCGTTTTCTGCAATATTTAGTTGTTGATCACCATAAAAGTTATTATTTGAGCTAGTTAAATTCTCATTAGATAAATGTGATCTATATGTTCAACATTGAACGCCTAGTCTAAAATGACGAAATAACCGGGAGTGACCTTTTGAACTAATGGGCGTAAACGTTGACGTACATGTGCTTTTGAAAGCGCTGACACTGAAGATACCAGGGTAGTTTGGCTAGTTAAATTTACAGGTAATGTAAATATGGAAACATATTTGTCTGCCATTAAACTTGAGCTAACGTAATTGCACATTACATATTTTTTTTGGCTGGTTTGTAAAAGGTCAATTGTGGGCCGAAATAACAAACGTTAGCTGCAAACGAACAGATAGCCGTTAGCTAGCGCCCGCATTGTCCATCACTCGGCCAACCAACAGCTAATTTAGCTAGCTAGCGGCAGACATGCGTTGTCGAACCAGACCCGTTGTCTCTACTGTCTATGGTTGTCTCCGTGGAGATTTAAGTGTGATAATGGACCTCCAACGTGTCACGCTTTGCATTAATAAGGCCAACTTTATAAAGTTACCGAGCAAATAGGCGAACAAAAATTAGCCATGTGGTTTTACAGTCGTGTTTTAAGTTAACGTCATGATTTTGTTGCTTGAGAATCTGAAATCTAGCTAGCTAGCTTGAGACACCAAAACTGTCTTGTGCGTGTGGCGGGCGCTGGCCTTACGCCAGCTTGCTCCGCTGCAGTTTGTTCTGCTAACTTGGAAGACGAACTCCGTTATTTTAAGATAACTTTAACGTTACACAAATTGTCGTTAGCAAACGTTAAATGTTTGCTTTCGCAAATAAAGTAACCTTAAACAAGAATGTTCCAGTGAACATGTATGTTTTGTAACGTTATATAGCCACATTAGCTAAATCCACCAAGCAGTGTCGGATTGAAATCCAGCAGGTGGAGCCCAAAATCCCGAGTATCCCCCAAAATGCCAGTGTTACATTTTTTTTAACTAGTACTGTAAGGTTACTTGCATTTCTAAGCGCATTGGTCTTTATCTAGCAATGTTTCTTTTTCTATGTGAATTTACCAGGATGTCGGACAGCGAGTCCATCAAAAAAATGTTGCGGTCTGTACTCCAGTCCAGCAAGGCAGGCGTGTCTATTAGCACCCTCCAGTCAGAGTACCGGTCACTGTGCGGAGAGAGCATCCCGCTGAGGAAGCTGGGCTACTCACAATTGGAGGACTACCTCAGGAGCATCCCCTCTGTGGTCCGCCTGGAGCATCGCATGGGTGAAGTAAGGGCTGTTTTTTAATATTCCTAGGTTTAAGATCATTAGCACTTAGTTGTTAATTTGCATCCCTATACTACTGCCCTAGGCCAGCTAGCATCAGCACAGAACTAAGAAAGTCGTTTGTAGTTGATCAAAATTGGCTAAATTCCATGCATTGTGCCGACTTCTACTTAGCACTTTATGAATTTATAACAATACAATAAATCTGCTCTGTAGATGAAATGCTTCGCTGCAGTGTGCCGAGAGACAGCCCACATCGCTGAGCTGGTGGCCAAGCAGAAGAGCTCCAAGAAATCTGGCCGCTCGCAATTCGTGAACTGCAAAATGAGATTCAAACCTTCCAACCCATACATGCTCAATGGTAGGATACACATGTTTCTTACATCAGGGCTCTGTCTCTGCAAAGTTTTTTATATATTTATTTTTTGAAGGAAAGCAATGAGAGGTGTGGACATTAACTTGCAAAATACTTCTGGGTGATTCTTCATCATTCATCAAACCTTCTTTTTTCACCCTAACCATAATCTATTATAACCCTTTCTATAAATGTAGTGAGGCCAAGGTCCTCTCTCCGCCAACCCTCAGCTCATAGTGCCTCTAACTGGTCAACAAACCGTTCTTGGTCCCGCGGCGGCTGCAGAGGCTTCAGCGCCTCAGGAGATTACAGGTAAACAATAAAGGTTTTTATCAAAAAATGATGGACAGTAGCTCCACTTACAGCTTGTTTGGGCAACATTTTTATTTTATCAGTTTATTTGTCAGGGACAATACATGTATTGTTAGATCTAAAGTGCAACCGATGCAATGTATATGGGACTAATAGCCGTAGGCTAATTTGCAGTCCTTGTCCCTGGATAGGCTTTTGTCAGTAGAAATAATAGCCCAGCCACCATGCAGCAGCCTTATTATTCAACTGTTAAACATACATGTCAGGTTTAACATATCAGTTTGTGGAAACTAGGGATGCGCTGATCCGACTTTTTCAGTCCCGATACCAGGGCTTTGTGTATGTGTCGATACCCGATACCGATCTGATACCGTTGCTGAATTAATAATAAACTGTATACCTTCAACCTTATACTTTCCTTCCACCATGTGGAAGAGACTAAAGGCACCAGACCTTCCTAACTAAACATTGTTTTCCTAACTAAGACAAAATAACATAGATATAATGTATGGAGTTCTTACTTATTTGTTATTTAAAAAACAATTGTGCATTCAACTCGAAAATGTAATGTAATCAAACTTCTTAAAATAAATTTAAATAAATAACAATAATAGGCCTTCAATAATGGGTCACCTTTTATATAGGTTTATAATGACTTCTTCTACTGTCAGGGGTACATTGAATATCGCAAAAACATAATATCATGTTTACTAAAAGCTTTTATTACTAAAGGATTTGGCGCCATGACATTATACAATAACTTTATATGAAGGAGAATCCATGAAACAGTTACAGAAGCTAAACTATTTTTATTGTGCAAACTGCAAAGTAGTAAAATAAACTCAAATCAAATGAATAGCCTACACATACAAACAACTTGAACATTGTTTCCCTTTCAAAACTAAATAGTTGTAAGCTAGTACTGTATAAACACTACCATGGCCACAGGTAAGTTAGGTTGTTGTAGTGCGGTTGTAGTGGGGGACTGAACGGAGCTCCGCTGTCAGCCTCCTTCGCTGTTTGAATAATGTTAGCAGGTTGCCGGACGTATTTCAGCGAGGCAAGACCTCTTAAATCCAGTGTTTTAATCATTGCTCTGAACCCGTCTTTCTCAACGGTCTGTAGCGGGACCGTAGGTGGATTGCATTCATAATGTTGCTCCGCTGCATGCTTGAAGTGCTGTCTTTAACGCTAGCACAGTAACGTTAGCATGGTAACGTTAGAGCAACAGGCAACAACAGTGGCTAAATTATGTCAGATTTTTTAGAAACAAAAACTTTCTTCTCGGTTCTTGAATGTGCAGTACCGACCGGAGCCTCTCCCAGCTTAACAGACTGTTAAAGCCGTTATATACTAGACGCATCCAAGGTGGCGCGCGACATCGTGACGTCAAAATGATGTAATATCCGGCCGGCGCGTCCGATTTATGGCGCGTGAGCCGAGGTCGCGCACATCTCTTTTTTTTTTAATTTATTATTATTTTTTTTTCTCAGCGGCGCGCGACAAAGCGGAAACAGGAGCCCTGAATGAGTTCGCCGACAACCGGATGCCAGGACTCTCAGAGTGACCGCAAGTCTCTCTGGTAAACTTACTGGGTTAAGATGAGTGCTTTCATGGTGAATGAAAGGCTCGATCCGATGAAGTAGGTCATTGAATCAAATCGAAGCATTGACGGCAATGCTGCTTTCAGTTCTGCCGTTGTTTACCTTTTTCTTCTTCTTCTAGCCAGTAGAAATAGCAACATCAGTAGCCTTTGCTCATTAGCGCCACCGGTGTTCAGGAGAAGACTGCAACTAGTGTCGCGACTACCAGCGCAGCTAGGCTGGCAGCTATAATGTTACCCAGCATGCCGTTGGGCAGTGTAGCTACATTTGTAAATGTAAAATTATTAGTGTTAGAAACTGTTCCTTTTAAAGAGTTAGTTGTGGGTTATTAATTGTTGTGTTATAAAGTTACTACCATGAGTGAGAAGGGTACGCAGTTCACAGGGGTCCCGGTGCTGCGACAGAGGGGGAAAAAAACAAACAAACTGGATTGGCCCGTGGAGTTGTTAATTTTTCCGTTCCCCGATCCAGCTATTTTTTCAATATCGGGGCCGATATCCGATCCTAATATCGGATCGGTGCACCCCTAGTGGAAACCCTAGCGGTGTTTGCTTTCAGTAATTGGAATTCTCTGTCACTCTTCAAAGAATACAATATAGTTATCCTTCAGTCTGTGCATAATCTTAAGTCAATTACAAAACTAATAGTTTTTGCTTTTGTTCTCCCCAAACATCAGAAAGTTGGACCAAAGATTAAGCTCTACCACCCCGGTGGAACACAGACAACAGGCTCCTCAACCAGCTGTAAAACAGTCTTTCATGCCTGACAGGTGAACATACACATGTGGACAAACATTATGCAGCTAGGCAACTTTGCACTGTTGAATCAAAAACTTGGTTCTTCTATATCCAGTATTAACTTTAAGCAATTATACATTTTCAGTTTGTGAGTCATATCTGCATAAGTATAAAAGTTAGCTTTTTTTTTAAATACTATATAGTGCTTAAATATTGCTCAGAGCAATTGTTTTAATATATAAGCAGTTGTATAGTAAAAAACCAACCTGTATTGAATTTGTTTCTTTCCGTGAAAAGCACATTATGCTTAACAGACTGCTATGTTGTCAACAGGAAGGAGAAGAGCTTGGTAAACTGTCAGACACCCAAAGGGACGCTGGACCTTCTTGGTGTGTACTATATTTATATCAGTATAACATTTAATCAGTATTGTGTTACTGTAATACTCTACTTGCTTTTGCAAATAGTGTTTTTTGAAATTTAATTTTATTCTGTTATTATTATTATTATTATAATAATAATAATAATAATAATAATAAGATGATCAAGGTTCCAATAATTAGATAATTTATAGAACAGATTTTTTTGTTGACCCACTTGTTTCAAATGTCTGTTTTTTTTGTTGTTTTTTCACCATTTGATTTTTGTCTTATTGGTCTGCCTCAAGGGGCATGTGGTTGGGTGGCAGCAACCAGCATAATTCATAACCAACAACTGCATATTTCTTGCACTATACCGATAGATTCAATCAGTTTGCACTCCACAAAGATGAAGGGTGCCTCTTCCCACCTATAGTTTGTAGACTCAGTGCAATTTGGGTGTTAAGTTGCAACATAGTTGCATTTTTCTTTTTGTTCAGTATATCTCCCCCTGATTCCAAGTCTATTGTAAAACTGGCAACTCAAGTCCCGATCCATTATTTTTCTTGCATAGAACAGCTGCACAAGACATTCATGGCCTAAAGTAGATCTATATTTAGATTTATCCAAAACAATTTAGATAGTGCACTTGACAAATGAATACCTCTGTTTGACAATAAAGCTAGCATCTCAGTGCAGTGGATCACACTAATCATCAGCACACTGGCAGATCACACAGGGTCACAATAAACAAAGTACCGTAAATGAATTGTGATCGATTAACATTTGTTTGGCTTTTCTGTGAAGGTTCGCAGTTGTTCAGGTCATGGTCGTTATCTGTGATAAGCAAAGGCAACAAGACTTGATAGAAATTTTTGCAGGCGTTTCGCCTTTTTCTTCAAGAATTGCTAGCAAGTCCAGTTGCCTTTTCTTGTCACAGAGAGAAAAAAGTCTTAATGATCCAGCTGATCTGCTTGTGCCTACCATACACTAGAAGACTATGAACAGACTTTCAAAAGACTAAAGTCTGACACCATCTCGCATCTAAAGACCGCCATCTCACATCTAACGTTTGTCATATTATGTAAAGACTGGGGATCTTGCAGGGTCACAAATTGCAAGACTGCAACTAGATTCATTTAGAAAAATTTAACCAAGCTAGCTAGCGTTAGCTTGTAACTTAAGGGAACGTTTGCCTATTTTCTGTTATGCCGTACATGCAGATGAATGGCGGCAGTACCCAAAGGTCCGTGTTTATCTGCCGGTAAAACTCCCGTTGGATGACACGCTTCAGAAGGGTTGTAAATCTGCAACTTTCCTCTTTAGCGTTTAGCTTAGCGCGCTGCCATAGCAATCATAAACAACACTGGCTCTAGCCGGTTGCTGTTCCTGTTTGTTACTGGAATGAGCGTTACCCATTGGTTGTTGACAATGTTCACATGATTTAACTTCACTACCAAGACTTAAAATTTACGATAATATCAAACATGTTTGATTTTGTCAGAACGTCAAGACTGGAAATAGACTGACTCGAACTGAGTTTAATGACCACCTTATAACAAACGATTGAGATGACGGGAGTGCACCCCAACTCTAGCAAGACTCATAATTTCATTCCGATATTGGAAATTAGTCTGCGACAGTGGAGTCGCTTGAAAAGTTGTTTGGTGTAAGGTTGGCATTAGTTTTCATATTGTCCCGTCATTGTCCAGAGGTTTATTGAAGGGAACTTAAAGACACAGTTCAGACCTTTTCCCCTCACTGGGGAAGTATATGCAGATTTGTCTATAATATCAATATTGGACGACACTGCCCAAACAAAAAAACAGTTTATGCTAACCAGATAAACCAATAACCTGCAGAATTAATCTGCTACACACTGTTAACTGGTATCGGCACATGTTAACCTTTCCTTCTTCCTTTGCACAATTTTTCACAGTGACTCCTGCCGAACAAGTCTCCAGACTCGGCCAATCCCAGGTACAGAATAAACTTTCTCTGCTTACTGTGTCACATTTCTGCCCAAAATGACCGGACCACTTACATTTGAGTTGCGGTGCATAGCATTTTGTAGGGATGCACAGATACCGTTGCCATTATCCGTATCGGTCCGATGCCGTGCACGTGTCCTCGTACTAGTCATAAAATGACTCCGATACTACCACAACCGATACCACCTCATAGCAGTGTGACAATAATTTTTCCGTCAAGCAGGTACAGGCGACGGAAGAGGAGCAATGCCAGCTGTTTGGAGATTTTTGGCTGTAAAAAAAATAACTAGGGTCTTGCCCAATGTATGATTGCACTTGACGACCAATCCAATCCAACTTTATTTGTAAAGCACATTTAAAACAACCAGGTTGACCAAAGTGCTGGACCAGCCATTGTCAGTTGTCAAGAAAGCGATATTTCAATTTGCTCTGTCTGCATGCGGTTCCTACACAGTGCTGTTTTAACAACCACAGCCCTACTGTAAATAGTGATTCTTGTTTTGTTTTTTTTTCCACAAGCTCTGTGGAAACGTGTAGTATGTTTTAACTGTTATGGTTTGCCACAAGTCTTTAAATTTGGACAAAGTCTTGTGAACAAACCATCCTCTCCGCTGGATCAGTAAGTCCACATGGGTACTTAATATGCACATTAATGACGTCATCTTTCTAAACTTCACTCAGTATTTTGATATCGGGAATTATATGATTTATTTCATGGACGTTAGCCTGGGGGAATGTGAGGGCCCAGGCACTGAGCTTTGAATAGAAAAAAGGCATGGTACTCTGAAAATACTGCTTTGTTCTAATTTACAACAACTAGTGCCGTGCCCGTTGAAAACAGGCTCTACTCTACCTCTGTTTATTCTGTTAAAGTCCTTCAGGGAGCTACCAGACAGGAGCACAAGTTCACTGAATCCACATATTAAAAGAGCCCTCATAACATTTTCATAAGATGTTAGAAGATAATGTGTCAGTGTCTTGTCAATTCTGTTTGTGCCACACCCTAATTAATGCAGTCATTTCCCTTCAGAGCTTTTGAGTTTATTTTTTACTTAGTTGATCTATGTTTATTTTATATGGAAAAAAGCATGGGGATATACTTGTTGCAATCTGTCATGTGAAATCTCCACATGCAGTATGACGTGGAGCTGGTACAGAACAACATAACTAAGCTCCTGGAGAAATACAACAGTGGATTGTGGATGTCGAAACTATCCAAGGTCTACGGTGAAATGTTCGGTCAGAAGCTACACCCTCAGGCGCTCATAGAGCTGAAAAAGTGGACACACATTGTTATGGTGGGTCATTTACTTTATATCCCCCATTATTTATTATACCCCCATCAAACAAAGTAGGTATTATGAAGCTTTGTAAGTCTGTTTGAGGCCTATACAAACTTGCATATCTGGCCTTTGGCAGGGGGGGAGGGGCAGGGGAATTATCTGATATTTAAATACGGTTGATAAAGGCAGTTGTGTTTTTAAAGTGCCCATATTATGAAAAAATCACTTTCTGGGATTTGGGGTGTTATTTTGTGTCTCTGGTGCTTCCACACGCATAAAAACTTTGAAAAAAATCCATCCATGCTGTTTTGAGTGAGATACAGTTTCTGAATGTGTCCTGCCTTCAGTCTCCAGGTGAGCTGTTCAAAATCTGCACGGCTTTCTACGTCACAAGCCTAAACGAGCTGGCTAACTGCAACCGTTAGCGTGCTAGCGTTAGCATGCTACCTCGTTCTCAATAGCAAAGCACTGCTACAACACACACAAGTTCACCATAATCTACAAAAGAACTACTTACATGTGTTACATGTCCTCGTTTAGAAGTCGTCTCCCAGCTAATCCTGCCTTGTAACTGACCGAAGTTGGAGAAACAGGCTTTCTTTTACTGTCTATGGAGCTAGCTAGCTGACATGATCTACATCTGAGCTACTGCGCATGTGCGAGTGCAATCAAAGATGGTACAGAAGAAGAAAAGAGGTCTAACTCTGTAGCTAAAATAGAGACAAGGTGAAAAGAGGAGCTGCAGCAGTGAGCGAGAGAGCTGTGCAGTACAATAAAAAATTGTGTTTTTTGAAAATGAAACCATGTAAATCTATTCTGGTACAATCTTAAAATACAATTATGAACCTGAAAATGAGTATAATATGGGCGCTTTAAATAGAAAATCTTTTTTCCAAATACAGTTCGAGGTTCCATCGGAAGTATTTATTAAAAGCTGTCCCAAGCCTTAGCAGGAATTGATAGGAGTTAAAATCTTTCCTTCTCGTTCTGTCTCTGGCTCGTCTGGCCTTCACAGGTGGAGCAACCTTCCAGCACCAACCGAGCCGACTGCCTTATCTACCCTCCTCTTCCTCCTAAGCCTTTCCCTAGAAGTAGCGTCCCCAACACACCCCCAACATCATCCACCGATTCTAATACCATCACCACATTCACTTCTTCACGCCCCTCAACACCTGAACAACCTTCCACCCCCCTCCTTCCTACCCCTGTCCCTAAACCTAGAGGTTCCCTATTGGCTAAATCCACTTTCGTTTTTCATCCACAACTTGGTGCTGCCTCTTCAGACAAGATGTTGCCGTCAGTCACATTGCGCAGCCCTGCCCGCAACCCAGCTCTTGGTTTGCAACTGCCCCCCCGTGATTATCTTGCAGTCAATGGTGGATGTAAAGATAATAACAATTTGCCTCCAACTACCCTCAACCAAAACACTCGGCACTTTGCCCCTGCCTGGACTTGCGCTGCATCAACGAACGCTCCTTCGTTGGCTTCCTCCCTCAAACATGGCCCTGAAATGTTACCCCTTTTGAAGGTCACCTTCTCCCCTACCTCTGATTCTGTCCCTTGTCCTTTAAAATCGACTGCTGGTCTTGTGTCGGCTGAGGTGCGTGAGAGACTAAAGGAGCTTCTGTCCAAGTATAGACAAGGTCTTTGGGCCCACGCTTTGCCCAAACTCTTTATGGACACATACAAGACACCGTTCCCCGAACATGTTCTGAACAACTTGTCTCTTTTGCTGGATATATGCACTGTGGAGTACCCTATGCCGCATGACAAGAAGAAGGTAAGTGCACGACGTGATAACAGAGTTAAACACAATGTACAAGTTAATTAAGTCCTCAAGAGTAGTGTGAAGTTGCTTAAAAATTAATGCTGTCTCACTTGCCAGTGACAAGTGAACCTTGATCAGTTGGAATAACTTATCACTTGCCTGATTGATGGTTGTGGAAAAAAGGGAATTGTTTTCAACAGTCATGATTTCAACTTTTAATTATTTATGGAGCTCAGGGACATAGTTTCTGCTTAGGCTTTTGTCTTAAAATATGTTTATCTATTAATTTGTTTGTCGTTGATGTACTTTCCTGTGGTCAGGCCATCCTGTATAACTCAAGCATAGCAGACATGGAAGCCACATACAGCCAAGAAATCCAGCAGTGCAGAAGCCGTCCCCTTCCCTCTGGTTTGGAGGTCATGGGTCCTGTTTTGCCTCCCTGTCTGGTTCTTCCCTCAGAGCAGTACCCCTCTGTGCTGATTACCGATGCCAAGGGCAGCAATGCTGTTACTGTAAGGTGAGACACATTATTATTGCAAACATTTAATGGAATTAATTGTTCCTGAAGCCAAAAATGGTATGTTTACATGGGTACACACAACAGAAGAGAGGTTCACCTGCCAATGAAAACTATTTTAAGAATACTTTAAAAGCTTTGTGAGGATATGTTTCTGTGGGACAGTTGTTTACCCTCAACTATGTTGTATTTGATTGTGCAGTGTTGCAAAATCTCAGTTCAACACAGGAAGAGATGTATTTAGCTTAAAACAAATTACCTCTTTCTCATTTCTCCACCATGATCTGTAGGGGTGGGAATCACCAGAGGCCTTACGATACGATATCATCCCGATACTTATGTCACAATACCATATAACATATTACAATATTCTGCGATATATTGCAATGTATTACCTTTTTTCCAACTTCAGATTTTTCCCAATTTCAAATGATGTCCCGAAAGGACAATTTTGTCAACATCTGTTTTATCTAAAAAGATACATTTCTCTTTGTTCATCTCACTTCAATTTTATTGGTGCAAAATGTGATTGTCAAGCAGACAAAGTGACCAACACATATATCATAAAAAAATCGATACTTGGCGTCTGTGTATCGATACAGTATTGCCACGAAAAATATCGCGATACTATGCTGTATCGATTTTTTTCCCCCACCTCTAATGATCTGCCAGACCCAAGTACTGTAGCACACTCTGTCTAATGTAATCGAAAATGCAGCAGACTGCAGTTGCAGATTTCGACCTTCTGTCCAGTATCATCCAGCATTGAACTTTAAAATAATGTATAATGTAATGTTCCAGATAATATGAACATACACCATGTTATCAACATCTCCTTCTGCCTCCTTAATATTAATAAGCAACCATCTAGCTTACTACGATGTGCAGAATGATTTCATTCCATCTTAAGATCACAACATAAAAACAAAGTATGAGCAACCATTCATGTGTGTTTTGTTATTGCAAAATCCAGGTTACTGTTTTTGGAGACTACCATGCACAGATTGAGAAACATGTGTCTCTCTGTTCAGGTATGTAGGGGAGAACTACTCCAATGCCCAGGAGGCCATGGAGGAGGCCATGCAATCTTTCTACAGCCAAAGCTCCACCCACCGTCCTCTCTCCAAACCTGTTGTTGGTCAGTTGGTAGCAGTCAGAGGGGAGGATGGAGAAGAGCTGGCAAGAGCTCAAGTCATGGAGATTATGACCCTTAACAGGTTCAAGGTAATTCAATTTAGTTTGTTTTTAGTTAGCTGTCAAGCTGTTTTTACTTTAAAAAAAAACAGAACCCTGGAAAATGTCAAGGTGTTGTTGTTTTTTTTAGCACTTTGTAATGTATTCAGTTAAGACATTAAGACTTTCAGCCCCTAATGTGGGACATTACTTGTAGTGATTTTCAGTTTGTTGGAGGAAGACATTCAGTAGCTACATGGGTCATTGTTTCTGCAGCAAAATAGCTTTTGTCTGTCTGTTTGCTAGGTATACTATGTGGACTATGGCTTCTCTGTGGAAACCAGTGGGACTAATCTGATGGAGCTGCACAAAGACTTCCTCTCTCTGCCCTTCCAGGCTATCAGTGTTAGACTTGCAGGTACATAGAGGAGAAGGAAATAACTTTCAGACTTCTTTTTGTGTAACTGATGTAGATGAAAGCATACAGATGTCACCACAGAACAGACAAAACATTACATTGGCCAGTGGATGTACAACATAGGTCAGAGGTCAGTAATGGCACTGCTTCTCTTGTGCTCTCCCTCTTCCTCTTTCATCCTATCCTTTATTTTCTTTCTCCCAGGTCTAGAGGCATTCAGCTCCCATCCACTGGTGCTGTCCACTTTGGAAAAGTTGGCAGTCGGAAAGATCCTGCTGATGGAGACATTAGAGCCGTGTCAACACAATGAGACGCCTGTGGCATTGCTGTACGACACTTCGCAGGCTGATGACATTAACATCAACTCCACCTGCCTGAAGATTCTCCAGGACGTGACCATGAACAATCCTCTGACTGTAAGGATAGTGGTGCTAACTACAAGTATAGATGCATAAGATCAAGGAGAGCCCTCTCTTACAATAGCAGTTTCTGCATGTATTTAACAAACATATGCATGTGTAAAGCCAATTAAATGGCTGCAAAGAGGCAGTTTCGTTTTTTTAATTTTCTTGACATCATAGCTTAGCTCTACCAGTGAGTGGTGCTGTTGTACCTTTCTCATAACGGTCTGTTACATTTTATAGGAGTCCCATTTAGTTGGAATTAAAACAAGCAGCTGGCCAGCAATGATGGCAAGGTCCTCCGTTTTATCAATCCTCTCTGTGTTATCTAACATTAATCTTTCTGTTGCCTGTAGGTAAATGCTACCTATCAGGATGTGTGTGTCACAAATGTGTGTGCAGATGGTATAATCTACTGCCAGCTGCCCTCCAGAGGAACTGCAAGACTCCGCAAGTTACTGGAAGAAACGGAGACCTTCTTCATCTCCCAGGTTAACAAGACCTCCATTTGTCTTAGCACATAATAGTGTTGTAGCATTTCATGTTGTGATAGTATATAGTATACCAGCAGTGTAGTTTTTAGGTATCTGCCCAGTGGGCTGCTTGACACAGAGAGGCTGTTTCATCTCAAGATAATGCACAAGTTTAAATTAACTGTTAAGTTCAATGAATTATAAAGTACTTTTTAAAGTGCTTTATAATAACAGACCTATAAGATGGGATCTACACCTTGTTTTTGTTAGAGCCGTGCTTGTGCTGACATAGGCAGGCAAACAAAGTTTTACAGTCATTGAGATGTGAAGAGGATAAAGAGGAGGTATGACTTTATCCAAATATTTGTAGCAAGAGTAAACCTACACTGAATCACAAACAGTACTGTCGCACATCTTTGAAACCTTTTGAGCATGCTGATGATTAAGCATGTGAAATCAGACTGACTGATCCCTGACTGCGGTGTGGCTTAAGGCCCTGACACACCAAGCTGTCTGTCGGTCCTAGTTGGGCCCGCACCATCGGCGCACATCGGCCTTCGTCTGCCTTTTTTCGGGTGATTCAACAGCGTCTGTGGATGTCGGCTTCCGCCAATTTATCTGATTGGCTGTTCAGCTTGACGAGAGTGAGGAAAAACAACTGTGACAAGCACACACAAGGATCCTTTAATTTTTCATCTCATCTGATCATTCCAATACACATAGGAGCTGCCAAAATGATCAAAAATTACGATTGAATGTTTCTTCTTAAAAAACACACAGGTTCGAACCATTGGAATATCAATTTTTGCACACTATGTCCATAAGATGGCAAATGTACAAAAGATCTCTACATACCTACACATTAAAAAATAAACTAACGTTAATAAACTAATATCCTATACTGGGATATTTAATATAAAGACCGTGAACAATTAGCCCCCTAGCAAGCAAGCTAGCTATCTTACCAGCCAGCCGGCTAGCCTCTAAATTAGGTGGGTGAAATTAGCAAGCTAACGTTAGCTAACGAGTCAGCAGCGGGCTGTTAGGTCCCTCCGCTCTCACTGACTGCGTTTACATGCAGCCAATAACCCGTTCAAAACCGGAATATTAGCAATAACCCGGTCGCGCACGGCCATGTAAACACCGGCAAAAACCCGAATATGCTACCTGGGTTACCCCTTTTCTAACCCGAAATTTTGGTCATGTAAACGCGTATCGGCATATCCCCATCAAAAGGAACATTGATTTGTGTTCTGCGCATGTTCTATTCGCAAGGAATCTTGGTCTTTTGAGTAGAGGAACTTCTTGTATGCGCCAGAAAACAGTTATAATAATAATTATATACTATAATAATATAGTTATATGCAGAAAACCTGCGCGCAGTATACCGGAAGTAAACAAGAAGTAGAGGTAAACATGGCGAGACGCAGCACAGCACCACACTTTTGGAGCGAGGAGGGAACCAATTTCTTTATTAGTGTGGTGAAAACCATGAATATAATGTCTTTTGTTGATGGCAGACAGTACCGAGATAGTGAGATTTATAAGAAGGTGACCGAAAAGTTATTGCGTCTTAAGGTTGT
The DNA here is from genome assembly GCF_010015445.1 of Perca fluviatilis. Taxonomy (NCBI): domain Eukaryota; kingdom Metazoa; phylum Chordata; class Actinopteri; order Perciformes; family Percidae; genus Perca; species Perca fluviatilis. Next base: position 20,018,692 of record NC_053112.1, on the reverse strand, counting down.
CTGTAGGCTACGTCCAGACGCTAACCGTGCGTCGCCGTTTACATCGGGATGTTGCCATTTGATTACAAATTCCATGTGGAGTAACTCTCTCTGCTCACGCATGTAAACGGGTTATTCCGAATGTTTCAGAAACCCGAATACTGACCTTAGACCATAACCCGAAAATTGACAGCTTGTAAACGTAGTCACTGTAGGGAGACTTCTTTGCCGAGAATACGGATTACAGCTTGGGAGAGGTATAGTCTGGTTAGCCATCTCCTAGTGTCTGCTGTCTTCTCAGCGGGGAGTGAAGCGGAGGGACCTTAGGCTCTGTTCGGTTCTGATGACCGCCGACGCGAGGCCACGCCACAGTCGGTCGTCGGCTTGGTGTGTCAGGGCCTTAATTACTTCACTGGCTCCAGAATGTGATACAGCTTCAAAACTCTACTAGCAACCACTTAAAGGTTTGGCTCCCAAATAAATTTGGTTTTAAATCACGAGGTGGTACTTTTTAAAAACTGTATCTATAATAATAAAATCTAGATCTGGTGAGGGTGATTGGAGCCCCCGTGCAAGGAATGTCTTTGATCTCCTGCTTGATGACTTTGACCCCCAGTTTTTGTTCTGATCGGTTTTGGTCTGGTGTTTTTAGACAGCTCTTGCTAATTACAGGTGGTAATTCAGTCTCTGATTTAGGGTTTTTGCCATTTCACAAATGCAGTGTTCCCCACAGCTGCTGCATTAGATTTTATACACAACTCCAAAAGTCCTCTCAGGAAAGGTAGGTCTTCATATTTGTTTCTTTGTAATTAATCCTACCAGATGACTTCTGAGTCCCTGGTGTCCAGACCATTCAGTGGCAAGTTCTGTCTAGCCCGCTACAAAGGAATGTGGTCCAGAGTGGAGGTAAGAACATAATCATTAAAATGTATTTTCTTAAAAAAATTATTTTGGGCATTAAAAGTATTAGGATATTTTATTGTTGACCAGGCAGTTTGATGTCATATTTCTTTGGCACCCACTCTCGTTCTGTTGCTTTTGTTTTTCAGATCACCAACATGTACAGCAACAGAGTGATTGAGATCCTCTACATTGACATGGGTGTCGCAGCAACTGTAGAGGTCACTGATCTCCGAGAGATCCCACCTCTTTTTCTCAAGAACTTTACCATCATCCCGCCACTGGTCAGTCACCTTTCATCTGTACATTATTTGAAACTTATGTCTATTAGGGATGGAAAGATTCACAGATTTTTATAAAAGTGTGCTGTAGGAATGCCCTGATTGATTGACTGCCGTTGATTATCGGTCGATATTTACTAAAAACGTGTGATTGGGCGTGCGGCATTAATCTCTTTTAGCCGCCGATAAACTACTTCACACATACTGTATAGTTAAACACTCTGCTTAGAGCAACAACCGCATGCCTGTATTCTCGTATTCCCAATGATCCGCCATTATGGCCTATTTTTCAATACAATTTTATTTATAGTATCAAATCATAACAAGAGACACTTTACAGATAGCTTAAAAAAAACTAAAACATAGTCGTCTACTTGCAATGGGAAAGGAGTCTGTCTGTTTTATGTGGGAAAAGGGTATAAGAAACGAGACAGATTTGTGATTCTTATTCATAGGCCTAAAATAGTGACACACCCTTATATAGACTGCCACCTGGTGGAGATCCCAAAACACTACAAACAGGGAAACTGGCCAGTACTATAATATAGCTACATCAGCTGCTATTAGTAAACAAAACAACACAAACATAATTGGCATTGGCCCTTTATTGATTCATTGATGATCAACAGTCTGTAACTGTGGCTAAAAACGTGATCGGGGCATCTCTAGTGTGCAGACATAACATTGCATGATGCACTGATTTAAAAAAAATAAATAAAAATAAATAAAGAAAAGTTTGCACCGGATACAATTTGGAATGGCTTGTGATGCATGGTTTTTAACATGTTTGCATCGGTATAATCTGATTTATTTGTTATGAGTAGATTGCCTCTGACTTTTATTAGTTAGAGAGGTGACCAACTATTGGTCACCTCTCTAACTAATAACAATAACTAATAAACAATAATTTAATATTTAGATTTCTCTCAATCTGTCAAAAAGAGTTGTCTGATAAAGTTGCTTGTAACACAGTTTTTTATGCATCTCTTTAGGCTATCAAATGTCGCCTGGCTGACGTCACAGTTCCAGAGGGAGACTGGAGTCCAGAGGCCGTTGTGTGGGTGAAGGAGGCTGTCTTGGGCTCTGAAGACTGTAAGATGAAGGTAACCTACTGTAACATAACATTTAACACATGTTTAAGTTACACATCACTTCTATTTGTCCTGTATTTCCCACAATGATTGCTGCCGCAGGACAAACGTGTAATAAATACGACAGGGAACCACACTCAGTGGCCACTTTATTAGGTACACATGTACACCTGCTTGTTAAAAGATCAAACTTTATGTATCCCAAGGAAAATTGCTGTGTGGCAGTTGCATTACAAAGTGGGAAAAGTATAAATATAAAAAAGTCATAGGATAACAATAAGGTACAGAGCCAAAATATATTCAATGTCAACATAAAAATATTAACAATTAATGGTAGGGATCAGTCTAGGTGGGGTTGCATATAGATATGTACAGTATAAAGTACATGGTTAGTACAGAATGTTCATGATTATGTCCATGATATTGCACCTAATGTCCCATTATGCCAATGAGTCAGTTGTAAGTAGTAGCAGTCCATCTCTCTCTCGACATGAGGTAGATGAGTTGTGGAGTTGTCCTCACTCTTGCTAACCATAGACTGGTAGAAAATCCTCAGCGTGATAATGCAGACAGTGAATGACCGCCGCTTCTTCACAGCCTCGTTGTTTGTAGCCCAGTCTAACTTGTTGTCTCGTACAGTGTTCACATCCACCCCCTGGAATGAAATAGGTGTAGGGGTGTTTTCCACCTGCTGAAGTCCATCACCAACTCCTCCGTCTACCCAGTGGTAAGCTGCAGGTGGTTCAGCTCACACCACTGGACGAAAAGGCCGGGCCGCTCTCGGAATCCTTCCCCTCACTGGTGCAGGCAACAACTGAAAGGTGTACCTAATAAAGTGACCACAGTGTTTGATTATAAAGGCTGACTGCCTGAAGCACAACAACAGTGTATGGTGTAGCGGGAGTCGTGTTAATCTAGCTCTAAATATTTTAAATATAAACCCTACAAATCAAGCTTACAAGTAAGGCCTTGTTGAACAGTGCAAAACAGTCACGGTCACCTCAAGGTCTCTAACTTCTTATGTGTGATCTTTGTTTGTTTTTTTCTCCCTTTGTTCCCTCATTTTAGATCTTGAAATTAGACCAGCGCAAAGGGGACGTACTGGTCTATATGTACCTCTTCATTGGTGCTGACAGTCAGGAGCTGGACAAGAGCATCAACCATCAGCTGGCACAGTCAGAGTTGTGGCAGAAACTCACAACACAGAACAACCACAACACAATTATTGGCAAAAACAGCAGCGTGGATACAGGTAATACTGCGCAGACATTAACAAAAAGTCCATGCTGGGTCTGGTACGGTTCCCACTAACAGTCAGTATTTGTATAGATGAACAAGTCTGGTCAAACTGTCCCATTTATTTATTTATTTATTTATTTATTTAAAGCTTTTTGTGTTCTCCAAACTGTTCTACCATGTAAAGTCAAGGTATTAAGACAGTTTGTTGTTTTAGGATTTGTATTTAAGCACAGTCACTATGAGGTTAAAGTGCTGACTCAGCTTTAATTTGAGGGTGTTTTGCATGTACCTGTATGTACCAGTGGAGAAGTTGACTCTGAGCAGCCCGGTCCCAAACCACATCGTCAAGACCTCAACCCGACCTCTTCACGGAGCAGAGGACTCATATTCTGCAGACACGACCACCAAAATTGGGATGCAGCCACTTCCGATGCCCCCCCCTCTGGAATTCCCCCAGGTGTGTGGAGATGGACATACTTTCTGTAGGGGCTCACTTATCATGTGAGGGAAGCAGATGTAAATGATGCACGTTGTGGCTTGTCCTTCAGGCTGCTGGCTATCATCACCCTAATCATTTTACTGTATGATTCATCATTTGTTTGTTTGTAGATTTCTATTCAAGAAAAATCATTTGTAATGGCCTGTGGATCAAATCCAAACCAAATTGTATTAGCCTGTCAGATATTTACCATCAGCCTATACAGTATACAGACTACAAACTGGTAATTTATTTTTATGCCTCTGTGCCTGCAAAAGCCGTGGCCCGAAGCATTGCGTTTTTGGGTTGTCTGTCTGTAGATCCGTCATTCTGTCCCATTCCCATGAAAGCGATATCTCAGGAATGCTTTGAGGGAATTTCTTCAAATTTGGCACACACATCCTCTTGGACTTAAGGATGAAAGGGTTAGATTTTGCAAGTCAAAGGTCAAGCTCAGTGTGACCTCACATAACACATCTTTGGCCATTACTCAAGAATCCATACTCAAATTATGATACAATTTCACAAAAATGTCTAATAGGATGGAATTATATTTTATATCCCTAAGGTCAACTTCACGGTGAAATAATGTGGATGTAAACTGCAACTTGACTGGTTGGCGGAGACATACAACGGCGGTTATTTCTAGTTTTGAAGTTGCTGTTGTATAATAAATAAACAACAATTCATAATTTGTGGTCAAATAAACCTGGAAACACTTTTTGACATATATGTTGGCAGTAGAATAACTGTAACCCAGAAATGGTAAGAAAAACAACTCGGAATGCCTTCACTAGCCAAAATAGAAACAAATATTCAACAAAACCTTGTGGTAATATACACCTCATTCTCCTCCACATCTTCTTTCAGCCTGGTCAGAATATGGATGTGTTTGTGCCTGTGGCCTGCCACCCTGGTTACTTTGTGCTGCAGCCGTGGCAGGACCTGCATAAGCTGGTGGTGTTGATGGGGGAGATGATCCTCTATTATAACCAGACGTTGAAGACCAACTCAGCTCCACACATCCAGAGAGGAGAGATCTACGCTGCAAAAATAGTCAAAAAGTAGGTAAACTCCTTATGACCATAAGTCAAGAACCACATGGGCTCCTTATACAGTAGTTGATCTCATTAGATCTTGGAGCACTTTAGGACCAAGAGTTTATATTAACCGCAGTCCTGTGTTATGAGGACAAATGCATATTGACAAAATAATTTAGTAAATGAATGCATTATCTAGATTACTGCCATTGTACTGATTGTGTGTATCTCAGAGATTTGGGGGGATACCCTGTCTATTTTGTGCTGGGTTGACAAAAATGTAAAATCAAGAGCTTGCTATTGTCTGATGGTTGATGGCTTAATTGATGCATGCCTCTACCTAGTTGGCACCGTGTGCAGGTGAAGGGGATTCTGTCCAATGGGTTGGTTTCTGTCTTTGAGTTGGACTACGGCAAACATGAGCTGGTCCGCAGTACTCTCCTCAGGCCTCTGATAGAGGAATTCAGACAGCTGCCCTTCCAGGCTATCGCTGCACAACTTGCTGGTGAGTTAGAACATAATTCTCTGTGGCTTTACTGGTCAACATGCATTCAAGTTGTTATTTTATATGTAGTCAGGTTCAATGGATGTACATTGATAGGATAAAGCATGACATCATGTCCGTCCCCTTTCAATATCTTCACCATTGGGGCTTGACACCGCCCAGGACGGTTGTAATTGGTTTAAAGAAATGCAAACATGCCAGAGAATTTTTATCCCAGAATAAATACGTGGTTTAGCCAGACCATACTCCAGCCCTGACACGGCGCTGTTGTGTGGTGATTTGCATATTGTGGCATAAAGCAGTGGTTCCCAACCTTTTTTCCTTGGCGCCCCCCACTTATGTCTAAGAAAAGCTGAAGTGTAGATTGTTTTAATCGCATGATAAACAAGCACATTTTCAGAAACTAGAAGAATTTTAGCTTTCAAATAAAGCTTCATTCATGCACTCTTGCAGTTCTTCTGTTACAAGCTTTTCTTATTTGGGTATGGCAAATGGGTGAAAATAAAAGAAAAAGGTGGTTTATAATAGGGATGCACCGAATATTCGGCCACCGAAATTTTTTTTTTTGGCCGAAATACTTTTATCACCGAAACAATACGGCCGAAATGTTGTGATGACGCAAACCGAAACCGCGACCTGCACGTGTGTCAGTACCCGATCCATTCCACCTGCAAAGCGTCTCCTAAGCAAAGAGGTTGAGACGGACCACGGAGTGAAAACAATGAAAAGTACGCTCTTAGAGTCTGTCAGCACACGTTTCAGTGAGATCTATTCGGATCCTCTGCACTTCATCGCGACCGTACTTGATCCACGTTATAAAGACCATTACTTGGATGCGGAAATAAAGCAGGGCGCACGAGAAATGATCCAGGCCGCGATGGATGCGGAGAACCCGCACAGAGACGGAGCGCGCACGGAGCAGCGCCCAGCGCAGCGCCCAGCGCAGGAGGAGCTCAGAGCGCAGAAAAAAAAGACTCGTCTCTCTGCACCAGATGAGGGGCATGCACCCTCGTTGTCTGATATGTTCAGTGAAATCCTGCAAGAAAGTGCCTCAAATAATAATAATAGTTAAGCTGTTCTGTTCTTAGGGTACTATATACTGTATGTGACTATCAGATTGTAGCCATATTTCTGCTAGATATTTTTTTAATTAAACTTTAATATTAATTTATACAATTGCAATGCCTTGATTTTAGTAAAGTTAGTACACAGTCATAGCCATAAATGCAATGGTACTAATAATTGGCATAATTTCTTTCGGTGTTTCGGTTTTCGGTCTTGGTTTCCTCTTTCGGTTTTCGGTTTCGGCCAAGAATATTCATTTCGATGCATCACTAGTTTATAACAGGTTAGTTAACCTTTTTTTTAATCTCCAAAGAACATATCCCATGCACCATCTCATGTGTCGACATTTCACCCTAACCAATGTAGATGGACAATCTGTGTACATTTGCCAATACTGTGTCAAGCCTCATTTCAAGCAATGTCAAATTAAATGAGTTGACTTATTCAACTATTTTTTTAATTTCTATTAGAAGGGTTTACAATTATGTCTGATATGATGATTTGTTAGAAGTTTGTTTCTATCTGCATATGAATTGGTAAATATAACCTGTTTACTTCGTGTTAATTCCCATGGAAGGTTTCCACCTTACATATTCCCGTAATATTGCAGCCCTAGCTTCAACTAAGTTTATTTTCGTTATCAGGTTATCAGCCAATTAATTATGATTAATTGAATCCCACCTTGATGACACTAGGTGGATCAGTCAGATTACTAATACCCCGTTGGTCCTGCAGGTATGACACCGCAACATTGGTCAGAGGAGGCCTCCATGTTATTCAGGAACCACGTGGAGGATCGAGCGCTGGTAGCCCTGGTGGAGAGTGTGTCGGAGGTTAAACGTGAGATGTGGGAACGCAGGTTGACGGTTTACCTGGTGGACACTACATTGGAGGACAAGGACCTTTGGATTCACAGCATCATGGCCGACATCAGCGGTGAGCTGTCTTCGGCAGCCTAGGATGTCTTCTCATGCGTGTTGGTAAATTAACTAGCAAGCTGACTGTGAGTCTGACAGTTCTTTTTCTAAAAATGGTGAAAGTGCTCAGTAAACTTTGGAGGCCAAAAATCACCTTTTCTGCACTTCGTTCATTTTCAGTGTGGTGGGTCTTTCTCCCAATCAAAGACTTTAAAGAATTATTTTTAATGTGTGGGTTATATCTATTATAAATAAGGGCCATGTCAATTTGAGACAGAAGATGTTTTTTGGTTGAGTTCATTTTTTCTGGATTTAAGACCTGTGAAACTGTCTCAGGGGCACTATTGAGTGCAGTTGTTGAGTTAATGAGGGGGGGGGGAAAGGCAAAAAAAATATATAATGTCCATTACCGTAATCATTGTGAACCTTTTTGTTAAAGTTAAGTCACTTGTGTGTTGCATGTTGTTTTTTATTACACTCCATCTATTTTGTTTTCTGTTAGCCGTGCCTCATGCATGCAGTGGTGTGGCTCATTTTGCACTTAATTTTGTGTCTATGTATATATGCTTTTACTTTGTTCACAAGGATTTGTTCTATTAAAACATGTTGCCAAATGAGGGTGTACTGAAAGCCTTAAGTTTTATTTTTATTTTTTTAAGTGTGCAGAGTGTTCTGCCAATGTGAGCTGCTATGTCAAGATGAACTGCCAGTAAAATAAGAGTTTGTAATAGAGATGCACCGATAGACTGGCCGGTGACCGGAATTGGCCGGTTTTCATGTGCTCGTCCATTACCGGCGACCAGCAGGTCAGTCTGACATGTCGATTTCATGCTGGTCAGTGCTACAATTAACTGACAACATAAGTTATACAGGTTACAGTTTTCAAGGAAGCACGCACGCGACAGTACAGTCTTTTTTTCCTTTCTCTCAACTTTAGCGCCGTGTGTCGTGCATGTCTCGTGGTGTGAAGCGCGTGTCCGCGCTATTCTCGCACGTGTAGGGAACCTCGGGAATTAATCTGCAACATGTCAGCTGTTTGGAAATTCTTCAGCATGTGTGCAGAATATAACAAGTTTTCAATGTGCAACACCTGCAAGGAAAAAGTAGGGCGTGGAGGGACGACACCAAAAACCAAAATCATACTTTTACGTACGTTTAGTTGGATATTGGATGTGGTTCTAATATTGCACTTTAGATGTGCGTGAATTTCCCACACCAGGAGTAATGTATGTAGTTCTATTTTATAGTGATCCATTATCTTTTCAAAAAAAATTCTATTAAAGATAGAAAATAAATATTTGTGTGTGCTGTAAAGTGGTTACAAAAAATGAAATCTGAATTGGCTAAAATCGGTATCGGCTGGCCTAACTCAAAGAAAATCGGAATCGGCCTAGAAAGTTGTAATCGGTGCATCTCTCGTTTTGTAATTGAAGGATCTCGTTATCTCCTCATTACAACTGAGGTATGCAGCAAAGCATTTGTGACGCGGCAAGGCAATTTTATGTATATAGTCATTTACATAAAACATCAAACAAAATAGAAAATTTTAAATATTAATGAATACAGATTTAATACGAGATAAAATACAAGAATAAAATTCATAGTACAGTATAAGAATTAAGGAAAGGCAACATCAAAAAGAAATGTCTTAAGCCTTTATTTAAAAGAGCTGAGAGTTGCGGCAGACCTGGACTGTTCCAAATATGTGGAGCATAAAAACTGAACGCTGCTTCCCCCCCCCCCGTTTAGTTCTGACTCTGGGGACAACAAGCAAACCTGTCCCAGACGACCGGAGAGATCTTAGTAGTTCACAGTGCAATAACTGATCAGAAATATGTTTTCGCCCCAAGCCATTTACGGATTTATAAACCAGCAGAAGTATTTTTGAAATCAACTCTTTGAGGCACAGGAAGCCAGTGTAAAGACTTCAGAACTGGAGTGATGTGAAAAACTTTCTTGGTCTTAGTGAGAACTCAGGCAGCAGCTGTCTAATTGATTTTTTTTTGGGTGAGGCTATTTGCACCCCTGGTACAATTAGAAATGAATGCTATTCGTACCCTGGTACAATTAGAAATGAATGCTATTCGTACCCTGGTACAATTAGAAATGAATGCTATTCGTACCCTGGTACAATTAGAAATCAATGCTATTCGTACCCCGCCAGTGCACACAGCAATGTGTTCTATTAATACCCTATCTGGTACAAATATCAGTGTATGCTATTTGCACCCCTGTGCATTTACAGTACCTTGGCATATATTTACACACAGTTATCCATACTACTCATGTATTACACCTTTTTGGAATATTATCGCCCTGACATTCTTACCCTCACCATAACCAATCCCACTCCTCTTGCCTAAACCTAACCAACCCAACCAGAGCAGGCATATTCATGAGTCTTCCCCTACCACCCTGCAAAAAAACATTTGCGTTCGCGGGCCCTGATTTGCGCAGTTGCAGGCAAATTATCTAATCCAAAATGAAAAAAACAAGATCGCCTCACAGGGGAATCGAACTCCCATCTCCCAGACAAAAAGCTCAGGGTTCTAACCACTCACCTAGCAGCTCTTACAGTATATTGCACAACTGTTTACTACTTGCTGTCTTCAAGCCTCGGTTGCAGGGTTACTATTTTTTGTACTGTATACAAAAAATAGGTACTAACAAACTAACGGTTGTATGCTTTCACTGAAGACAGCGCAACTGTAGTATCCATTTTCCGCTAGAAATTCAATTGTTATAAACTTTAGAGACAAAACTTCCCTAATATGCCAGTTTCTGCTGTCATGGAAGATGAACGTCCGCCATGATTTCGGTGCATGCAAGCAACGTGTTTTTGTTGTTACGTCACAGGGTGTAAATAGCTCAGCTGTGTGGCCGAAGCTATTCGTACCGGGGGTGCAAATAGACACTCCGGTTTTTTTTTAGGGAGGCCTGTAAGGACACCGTTACAATAGTCAAAAGTCTACTAAAGCTAAAAGCGTGGACAAGTTTTTCCAAATCCTGCTGAGACATAAATCCTTTAATCCTTGATATATTCTTGAAATGGTAATAGGTTGATTTTGTTATTGTCTTAATGTGTTTGTCGAAATTCAGGTCTGAGTCCATAACTACACCAAGATTTCTGGCTTTCTGTTGTTTTTAACATTGCCGTTAGGCTGACTTTCAGTTGTTCCTCTTTTGCTCCACAAATGACCACCTCAGTTTTTTCTTCATTTAAGACACATGGCACATCCAGTCATTAATTTGTTCAATGCATTTAGTCAGTTTTTGTATAGGACTATAGTCTCCTGGCGATAAAGTTATATAAAATTGTGTCGTCTGCATAGCTATGGTGACTTATCTTATTTTCCATAATCTGAGCCAGTGGAAGCATGTAGATGTTGAACAGAAGAGGTCCTAGAACCGAGCCTTGGGGAACTCCACACGTCATTTTTGTATGCTCAGATACATAATTGCCTATAGACACAAAGTAGTCTTTATTCTATCATTTAGATAGGATTCAAACCAGTTTAGAACTAAGACAGAAAGGCCAACCCAGTTTTTCAATCAGTCTGGTAATATGTCATGGTCGACTGTGTCAAATGCAGCACTAAGGTCAAGTAACACTGAGACTGAAGTTTTGCCACTATCTGTATTTGAGTGGATGTCATTAAAGACTTACATTAAAGACAACACACACAACCTTGAGGCGGATGGGCTACACCAGCAGAAGACCCCACCGGGTACCACTTATCTCCACTAAAAATAGGAAAATGAGGCTACATTTTGCACAAGCTCACCAAAATTGGACAGTTGAAGACTGGAAAAATGTTGCCTGGTCTGATGAGTCTCGAGACATTCAGATGGTAGAGTCAGAATTTGGCATAAACAGAATGAGAACATGGATCCATCATGCCTTGTCACCACTGAGCAGGCTGCTGGTGGTGGTGGGGGTGTAATGGTGTGGGGGATCCCTTTCGCCTTCAGAACTGCCTTCGTTCTTTATGTCATTGATTCACAAGGTGCTGGAAGCATTCTTTAGAAATGTTGGCTCATATTGATTGGATAGGGTCAAACACGGTATTAGTATGGTGTTCCTAATAATCCTTTAGGTGAGTGTATAGTTTATAAAGTGATTGCGTCTACATGTAAAATAATGAACACTCAGACAGCCGGCAGTCGGTTAGCTAGCATGCCTTGAACAGCAAACAACTGAGCTGCAGCTGACTAATTAACACGTTATAGTTAATTTACCATTTTACCAAGTTTTCTTCTCTGGGCGCAGAAAACTTCCCCGCTGCAGGGACCAGAGTATACATTTACAAAGGACTTTTACATTATCTTAGTAACTACTCCACAATATTATCCTCTGTGCGTCACGAAACAAACAAGCAAGCAAGCTCGAGTGGGTCAAACTTGCGGTCAGACGTACAATGAATGCTGGAGAGTCCACGTGTCCGATAATGGACGCAGTTCCACCTCATGACATCACTGGAGTGACAGGGCAGCCGTGTTGGGGAGGAGGAGGAGGAGGATCTCTTCCCCATAAGTTTACTTTGCCCTTTGCGGGAGATGAGATTCAGCCTCCGCCGAGAGACGACCAGGGAACGGGGGAGGAAACTTTGTGAGCACGCTGTGAAATCTGCTGAATTCAGGATTATCTGCGGGTCATGGACGGGTTCGTCTAGTTGGAGTTTTTTTGCAGATTCCCGGGTTGTGCGCCTGCAGCAGAGCGGACCGCGCAGTGCGACTCCAGGCGGCTCTGAAGGAAACCATATCTGGTCAAAGTATTCGTTGCTGTCACCCAGCGGGACCGTCCGGCTATAAATAGCGCTGGAGGAGGTACGGAAATAAAATGCAAAAATGATACTGCACACTGTTAAACAGTCAAATTAGTTAAGATTGCATATCAAGGTTAAAATAATGTACAGTACAACACTTTTAGAATTACTTGGAGAAAATTGGTTACCATAAGGTCATGAGAATAAAGGGGACTTCTCCGGTAAAACTGGAATATTTTATATTTAAATATTTATATTTGCTTTATTTCACTGTTATTTGCCCCTCCTGTTGGAGAATGTCTTATTGGCTGCTGTGGGCTTCCTTCTTAAAGTACTGGCACTGCGAGTCCTATAACGCCAAAGTCCTGCACAGATGGGGATTTCAATGCACTCATTTACCACTTTGGGGGTCCTTGATGGAAGAAAATTAGTGAAGTATTTATACTGTGACTAATTTGATGCCAGTTATTATCAATTGGCAAATGTCTAATACTTATTCTACATTCATTGTACAAACTTAAGCTGGATTTTAAAATAATCACTATAACAAAAAGAAAAAATAGGCTTGAGGTAAGTTGGGGTCATGCTCTAAAGTGGGTTACCCTAGTGGTTAATGATGTAATAAAAATCAGTAGCTATTCATGTAAAGTTAATTTAAGTAGAAAATGTAAAACCACCTTGCATAATCAGGATTTCATCATGTACTGAGACGGAACAGTTGTCTGGTGACAGGTTGGTTGTCAGTTCCTCTGTGACATACATACAGTACATTACTGTAGAGTAAATGGATCCTTGTGATCTTTGTTAACCTACTTGGTAAATATGCTTTCCCTCTTAGTTTTAACATAGCTGTGCATACAAAGACAGACAAAACGGCATCTTTGGTCATCTCGCTACACTCATTGTTGCACAGCGTTCCATCATCTAAAACATGCACACATGCATTCGTAAATCTGTTCATCTCTTGGATTAGTAATGTAGCATGTTAGCAGATAGCTTGAAATGACGCTCTGATTAGTGCAGTGATACACCACAGACTTTTTGACCTCTGCAGAATGCACAAATGTTCAGACAACAGGTCTAAAGCAGCAAGGCTCCTGATTACACACTTCATGATATACGACTCCAAAGTGGAGACAAATGGCACAGCAGCCATCACCGATTGGTTTAGTTTTGTCTGCACTAAAAGTTAGTAGAATTAGACAATGTTTGGTTTGACTGTTTGGTCATGGCTTTCACACTCTGTTATCTCAAGTTCACATAAACTTTCTGTGGTGTACTAATCTATTTTGGTAAGCATCTATGCATTGTATCAGTGGTCACCACTATGTAAATGGACACCCTTCTTACTGTCACAGCAGAAAACACACACACGCACACACGCGCGCATAGTCCTGCAGCTTATCTCATTTACGCGCATAGGAAAGCTGACCAGTTGCCTCTCAGCTGTTTTCTACTGGGTCATTTCAGAGACCATTCTAACGACTGCAATCCTGCAAATTAGTTTAGACAGACACCAAACAAATGTCACAATTAAGCTTTAATTCCTATACCACAGGAGAAGCTTAAAAAGAAGAAAAAACTTAAAGCATAATGGAGTTTGTAAATGCAAAACATATTCCTATAGTAGTAATATGGTTATTTGTTGTTACCAAGTCCACTGGTCCACCTTCAAACCTGCAGTTAACATCTGGTTAGAATTCTCAGGTTGACCAGATAAGGACATTTAAGATGTTTTAAAGTTAAATTTGTCAATTACAACCTCATTTGCTATTTTTTATTTTTATTTTTTTAAACATAGCGGGAACTGGAGTTGGTAGCATTGATAACGTTTTTATTCGCATCTAAATCTATAAAATACTTATTAAAGTATGTACAAACGTGTGGAGGATAGCGCCTCCTAGTTCAAGCTCTTGTGTTAACCAAGTTTGACATAAGCTTAGAGTATATCTCGAACTTCCTTAACTGAAGACATTTTAAGTGAAAAATTCACACGCCACTTTACTGTACATCTGACAGATTTTCATGACTGTGTAAGCTGCTTGACGACATTAAGCAGGAAGTCGTCTGCTGTAGCATCTAAAAGTCCACCGCTGTGCTCTCAGCTGTGTTTTATGTGCTGATTTATTGGCTGGAAGAGTTTTTGGCCACTCTGAGAGCATGTGAGCTTTATAGAGATGTGTGTGTATTTGATGGGTGAAAAACTTTTGCAGGGTTTATGTTTAATATCAAACTGAAAGATTTACAAAGAAATAGCAGTTAAAGCAGGCCATCATAGCACTTAGTTACAGGAGGAGCTGCATTGTGTATATGGGTGTGAGCAGATATTTCAGTTATGAACTCTCTATTTTTTTTAAATGTAATGTGACAAAGGCTGCGCTCATGAGAGACCAAATGCCATTTAACAGTCAGTTTAAATGTTTTACACACATCTGACTTGATTAAGGATCCTGTATCAGTGCTGCTATTCTTAGAGGCTTGGGGACTGGACAGGCCTTGTTTAGGTCAAGTGCTTATGACTTTACAGGGTACATTCTGGCTCAGGTCTTTTTAAATTGTCTTCCCTTTCTGCCCAGTGAATGTCCTCCAATGAAGCAGAAGCTTGTAGAAATGTTATAAATACAGGCACGGATCTGTTTGATATCATCAGAGCAGGTCAGGCTTCTTCCAGCAGACTTGCAGCGTTATTTGGAGTTCAGCCCAGTTCTTCATCTTTAGTTTTGGAAACTTGTCTTGTCGTGGAGCTTAGAGAAAGCAGAAAAAAAAAAAAAAAAAACGGCACGCTTGACTCCACTTGCTAGGAACACACTTGCTGACATACTTGAGATCAAAAAGAAAGGTTTGGTACTCCTTCAGTGCATCATTGTCTGCACTTTGATTGGGTTTTCAAGCTACATCTCAACCCTTTCTGCCTACTTTGAGAACATTGTCATCCTTTGATCCAGGCTCAGTAAAAGTATTAATATTATTATTATTATTAGTGTTGTCATGTGGACCTCTATCAGCTGCAGGTCACAACACATTTCAAACCCTGACCCACAGTTTTAAGGAGCTGGGGCTTAGAGACAGCACATATGCCAAGCGTTTTGGTGCTGTGTGACCCACAAATGTCCCGCTGCAGCTCATCCATTATCAGTCATCTGGTCCCAAAGCCCAAACTGAAATGAGAGTGAGAGAGAGGAAAACAGATCTCTATCTGTCCACTCTGCCAGCAGCGAAGGAAAGCATGAGAAAAACACTTTCCTGGACAAGAGATTTGGTTTATCCAGGGTTTACTTTAACCTATTTCTGCTGAGTGCTTTGAGAAAAAAAACCAGTAGTTGTGACAGTGATTCATGGCAGAGGGGTCAGCAACAGGATATCATTCTGGGAGGATATAGAGTGTCAGTTTAGATCACAAGTGAACAGGTGAAAACTTGTAGTGCTAGCTTAAAGCTTGCCTGCTGTTATAATCCCATAAAAGGGACTTGTTCATATACTTTAGCTGTTGCAGCAAGTCACACTTCAGAAGTCTGTAGTTGAACTTTGAATGTTAAATGTTGAACAAATGTTTTTTTTTTTCTTTCTGCTGTTAGACATCGATCTGTCATTTTTATAACATTCACAGCTAGGTCGCTACCTGCAGTGACTTCAGATGGTTTAACTCTATTTTACTTTTCAAACAAATTGTCATAACACATTCTACATTACCCAGTAGATTTGTCAACTTCCAACCAATCACACGACAACCTTGTCTAGGTTTAACACTGTTGTTTTTAAAATGAGGCAAACATCAGAAAACTAACACAACTCTTTATTACAGCGACAATTCAGTCAGTAAATAATCTTGTGATGGCATCTAGACCAATATTTATCCCTGTACAACATTACATTCTTGTCTTGTTTATATATATATTTTGTCCAGTTGTTAGCGTAAATTACACCATATAGAAACATATGGACCAAACCTCAAAGTGTTACATCTCCAATAAACAATTATAGCTTGACGGTATGGAAAATACGCTCATTGAAGATCAATACCACTCTCGTACCACTACGTTAAATATAAAAGCTACAACTAACACCCAGTTAACTTAGCTTAGCACAAAGACTGGAAACTGGTGGAAATGGCTAGCCTGGCTCTGTTCAAAAGATAACAAAATCCACCAGCACCTCTCAAGCTCACTGATTTGACATGTTATATCATGTTGTGTAAAAATAACAATTGGTCGTTTTATGGGGACTTAACTGCTGGACTCTTTCTTGGCTGGGAGTTTTCAGACAACCAGCGCAGATTCCAGGTAGTTACAGCCAATAAATATTCTGGCACATAACTTCGGACAGAGCCAAGCAAACTGTTTCCCCTGTTTTCAGTCTTTATGCTGAGTTAAGCTAACTGCCTGTAGCTGCATATTAGCCATACAGACATGAGAGTAGTATCAATTTCCTCATCTTACTCTCGGCAAGAACGGAAATAAATGTACCATTCTTTTCCCCAAATGTCAAGACCAGCTACCCTGAAGAAATCCAGCTAACAAATGTGTTGAGGTTAAAATGACACCAGTTGCCTTATCAGGAAACTTGGAACTTGAGATGTATCTTAGCTATATCCAAATGCTTCTACGTGCAATTAGAATAGCAGAGAATTGTGAGATGTAAAGTGCATCTGCAGTGAAAACAGCATCAAATGGCCTGTAAAGGTTATGTTCTTACACAAGTATTTCAGATGTGGTCGTTTAATAAGGAGACACTAAAAACTGCAACACATCTTTTACGACATGGGACAAAAAAAATTGTTTAAACAGTTTAAAACAACACTGCTATTTCCCAGCCTTCTGTGGCTACCTTGTCAGTTACTTTAGGAAGAAATGAAGACGGGGAAAATAAAAAATAAAAAAAAAGGAAAGCAAGCAGCGAAATATGATGCTAAATATCTTTCTCCCTAGATGTCTTAGTGCATCTATGGCTTTCTAATTTTGAGAGCCATCGATCTCTCTTCACTGTGTGCCTCTGCCTCCTCCAGGTCTGTCTCTTTCCCAGGAGCGCTGCTACAGGCACTTGGCTGCCTTTTGCTGTTATTTTACCCCTGAGCTGGGGGTCATTGAGGTGAGTTCAGGTGCACGTTTTTTTTAAAGGTCCCATGACATGGTGCTCTTTGGATGCTTTTATATAGACCTTAGTGGTCCCCTAATACTGTATCTGAAGTCTCTTTTATATAGACTTTAGTGGTCCCCTAATACTGTATCTGAAGTCTTTTCCCCAAAATTCAGCCTTGGTGCAGAATTACAGCTACTAGAGCCAGTCCCACAATGAGCTTTCCTTAGGATGTGCCATTTCTGTGTCTGTAGCTATTGAGGAGGAGAGAGGGGGGGGCAAGGTAGAGTGTGGGGTTGTGGCCTTGATCAACTGCTACTTTGCTCGTTTGAAAGCCATGATGTCTCTCTCTCTCTCATGGGTGGGCCAAATTCTCTGGGCGGGCAAAGCAGAGAAAGGGGATGTAATCTTGCTCCTTATGACCTCCATAAGGAGCAAGATTCCAGATCGGCCCATCTGAGCTTTCATTTTCTCAAAGGCAGAGCAGGATACCCAGGGCTCGGTTTACACCTATCGCCATTTCTAGCCACTGGGGGACCATAGGCAGGCTGGGGGAACTCATATTAATGTTAAAAAACCTCATAAAGTGAAATTTTCTTGCCATGGGACCTTTTTAAAATGGCAAACGGCAGCGTCGAAAAGCATGTGTTTTTTCTTTTCTTTTGCTAATTGACCATCACAGTTAGCTTTGCTTTGCTCTGGTCCTTCAAACACTATGAGTTGCCACAACGTTATATCAACTTTTTTATTTTATTAGTGCTTTCTCTGCTGTTTCTATCCATAGTTAAATGTTTTTTTTCTTTTCTTGCAGGCTTCTGATCTCCTACATTTTGTCTTTCTTATTTGCAGGGGTGATTGAGGTGAGGGAACCATTGTATTACTTCCCAGATCCCATTGTGTATTTGTAAAGTATATATTTACCCTGGCAGCACCAGATCTCACATCTCAGAAATCTAAACCTCACAAATAGAATACAAGACGATGATTGAAGTAAAAGTTTGGATTAATTGCTAATTGCTTATACAAGATCGATGTTGTAGGAAACTTTTGAAAGCACACCGTCATTGCCAGAAATCAGACGAAAGTTGGCCAAAATATATAGCTTCTATCCAAATGTTTATTTTATGAGATAAATCCTGAACTGAAAATCCAACCAGCAAATAATGTTTTAATTTTGTGTATCAGCTCTTTTTTTTTTTTGCAAGAGTTCACATGCATGTTGTGCTGAAGTGACATTATCCATGATCGTAGGTGTGCTGTCCAACATGTCGGTGTTGAGGAAGGAGATGGAGAAGTACAGGGACATAGACGAGGACGAGCTGCTGAAGAAACTATCGGAGGAAGAGCTGCAGCGATTAGAGGATGAATTAGAGGAGCTGGATCCTGATGTAAGTTTATAATATGAAGTCCATAAGGAGGAGCTTCTGTCACTATGTTGATGTCAGTGGAGAGTTATGTGGTTACACAGGCTTATTAGAGGCCCCTGATGTGATACTGCAGCGTACTGTATATTGCTATACCTACATGTCCTTGTGTTTTCATCTGAATTGCTGTTAGCTAATTTCTAATTATTAATCAAGAAAAAAGCGAAACATTGGTGGTTCCAGCTTCTCAGATATAAGGCTTTGCTATTTCTTTTTCTGTTTTACATCATTGTAAATGAAAATAGCTTTTGCACCTTTGGTCGGACAAAACAAACATCTTCTTCTTTTGTGCTACTTTCTGACATTTTCTAGACAATTTATCGAAAAACATAAACAATTCATCCAGATTAATCCATGATGAAATTAGCAATTTGTCAAATACATGACAGAGAAAGTATAGGAAAAAGCTCTGGTTATTAAGGCTAAAGCGAAACGGAGATCAATTCTAGAAAATACTCAGTGACGCTAGCTTTGCTACTGCTTAATGGCTTTCTTCATCATTTACGGTATTTCCCTACTAGCTACTATCACGTGCAGTCTGTGGGAGGGTTGTTAGTAATTATGCTACAGTAGCTATAGTTATACTTGTGTTTAGTTTCTGCTGCTTTTTTTATGATGTGTTTTTCAGTGATGTATCATGGGTCAAGGAGGTAACAGCAGCTGTAATAGCTGATGAATGACTAACTGCTCATAAAGAGGCTGGATTCCCCCTCAATGCCAAGGGATGACTGGAAGGGTATAATGTGCAGGACTCAGTGTACGTACTGTAGAGAGACTGATGCCAGGAGTGAGTAAACGGAGGGTCTCCGTGACGTAAACAGTGAGAGGCAGTGCGTGCATGCTTACCTTGTTTGTGCCTGTTTATAAGGGTAACCCGTTTCACAACAGTAAAGTACCCATTTGCTTTGAAACACACTGTAACCTTCGCTGCGAGGCTTCCCACAGCACTTTCAGTAAGCCTTTAAAAAAAAATCAAAAAAATAATCATCATGTTGGATTAAAAAAAAACATGAATGGCAGCTGTTTTGTAGAGAGATACATTTATTGTCAATCATTTAGAGAACATTTGGTATTTTCTCACTGCCTCTCAGTCATACAATGACACACTACAACTTGAACTGGTTCACACTGTTTACTTTCACCATGGTCACATCATGGGGGCTGTAAGTTGAACGCTGAGATTTGTGAAATCTTTGGAATAAAGCTCTAACATCCTTTTTAAAATAGGTTAAAACAAATCCCATGTAACTAGATTACTGGTAACATTTCACGATTCATGGAAAGTTCAACCTAAAGTGAAAATGTTGTTGTTTTTTCACTCACTTAAAGTACATAACTTAAAGCTGCATTCATTCATATTTTTACTTAACTTTTTAACATCTTTCGGCTCGTTGTTTTGTTTTTACCGGCCGCAATTTTACTGTTTTGGTTCGCTCCCAACTTAAGGAAACTATTTTCAGCAAAATAAAGCTCTAGTAAACCCACTGCACGCTTCCTGCCCAGCACCAAGGGGCTAACTAACTGACAAAGGTAGCTACTAGCTGGTGAACCTAGAGGAGCATTTACTGGCAAAGAGCCAATTTACTTTTTCTCAATTGTTGGTTGGTAGAGACTAAAAACAAAGCTAAAAGTAGAGTAAATATTGGGCTTACATTCATCCGGCGGCCAGAAAACACGACCCTAAGTAAGTGCTAATGTTGCTCTGTATCTGCTGGATGTGTAAATATTAAGCAACTGTTTGCTAGGTTTGCCATATCAACTTTTTAAGGTGATAATATGTCAATGTTCCCTGCTCCACAGTAGCCAAGAAAAAGTTGTCACTTTTTACTCACATACAGTATCTTAAAAGTTAGCCCCGGCATCTCAGCCTTCTGTTAATGGAAGCATGTTACAGTTATGTGCTTATAGATGACTGCTGTGACTGCTGAGAGGAAGAGAGAGATATATAGAGACCAAATGAGGCAGGGGGTGGGATGACAGGGGGGAAAAGGACAGAGGAGAGTACAGTTAGAAAGGATAGGAGAGGAAGCCAGAGAGTCTCATGCTGGTAAAAATAACATGCTGGGACTGGAAATGTGCCTGTTACCTACAGCTGATAAAACATGTGACGTTAAAAGCTGGGCAGTGACAGTGTGATAAACCTGTGCATTTCTATAAATACTACTGTAATGTACTGTAAGTCACGTGAACATTTACGGAGAAACTAGTAAAGGAGATTATTCTTAACGAGTATATTTCAAACCAAATAATCATGTTAATGTGGCCTGACTTTTGAAAACTTTTTTTTGCTGGGGGGGGCAGGGGGGTTTAAGTACGAGAGGCAAAGACAGACACCGAGTCATGAGGAGAGAGGCATCTGAGTGCTGAGAGGACAGATAAGATATGAAGCTAGAAGTAGCACTTGTAAGAGCTTGGTTTTGAATGTTGCTTTAGGTTGAAAATAAGCTGGTGGGCAGCAGAGCTCTGGGTAATGTCTTGGTCCTGCGTTGGGCTAGAGCAGCGATAAGGACTGATGTGGGAGTTAACATTAACCAGAGAAAAGATACTGTACCACCATCTCTAAATCTATCTTCACTTAAAGAATCTTCAAAATTGTTCAACATTTTTTTAATGCAAATAATACCATATCAGTGTTGTAATATTGTTAATAAACACACTGCACAATGTATGAAAAGTGAGTGTGTATTTTCCCACTGGGGTTTGGGTGCTTTTGTTTTTTAAGCAGGTTTCTTTTAAACCTATTAATTACGTTGCTGCCCTGCATTTATTGGTCTTTTTTATGTATTTGGTGAGTTATTATCCTATTTATTCTTATTTCGATTGATAACTGGCTAAACGTAAAGAACATATGTATGTGTATGTATAGCTGCAGTGAGTTAAAGGTGTCTTTATTTCTCAGAATAAAAGACTGAGGTTAAAGATTAACTCTGACTCTAAATCACCACAAAGCATGTATAAAGGATTTGTTCCTCAGCCCTGACTGGAGTGCTGCTCATGAAGAGTGCACTGAATGGTACCACTGGTGCGTGCAAGATATGTAATTGAGATTAGTGTTTTATTCAGTAGTAGTACTATAGCAAGGAAGCAATCCTGGAATCACTTGTTCTTCATTGTTTTGCACTCATGTTATGAGGTATTACATGACTTAACTACTATAATAGGACAAAAAAGACATGAGACAATTTCAGACAGAAACGGTGGAAAGGAAATTCGATACCCAGTGCAAGCCCTTTAAATGACGTAAATTCTCATTCTTGTGTAGAATGCATTGTTGCCAGCTGGGATGCGGCAGAAGGACCAGACCAAGAAAGCTCCGACAGGAACGTTTCAGAGAGACAACCTGCTGGCCCATCTGGAGAAACAGGCCAAAGAGCATCCTGACAAAGAAGACCCGGTGCCCTTCACAGGGGAGAAGAGAGGTATGGAATATTGTTCTCATAATAAACCTAACTTAGATTAAAATGTGGCTTTGTCTGGCTCATTGCAGTGTTTTATGAAATGAACAGATGTGACAAGAACACTGGACGTCAACACGGTTTGATTTCCCTAAATAGTAACCCCCTCAGCCCGAACCCCCCTCAGCTGGGTTATCTAGCCAGCTGACGGGGTCTGGGCATCTGGTAAGGATGCCCCCTGGGCGATTCCCTAGGGAGGTGTTCCAGTCGCATCCAGCTGGGAGGAGGCCTCGGGGAAGACCCAGGACTAGGTGGAGAGATTATATCTCCACGCTGGCCTGGGAACGCCACAGTCACTCAATGTTGGAAAATATTCAGATTAACACTCAAATTAATCACGACCTAAACTAAGCCGCAAACCTTAAACGTTGTCTCATGAAAACCCTTAATTTAGAAGTCTGGCATGGACATCTCAGGTATCCATGAGTTGGAAGATTATTTTTTTATTCACTAAAATTGGTTTTGACAAGACCACCACCCTTTTCACCCTCACCAGCAAGCCAGGCTGTCAGTAACCATCCCAAAAAATGTCTGGTTGAAACTCAGACCTGTCAGTAAAGACACAAATCTCTGGGTCGTACTGACTTACTGAGGAAATATTGTTATTCTGCCTACGGATAAATATATTCTTCTACTGTGTCTGTGTAGCACTGATGTGATGTCATATCGCAGTTAGCGTAATCACGAGTTTCCGACTTGTAAAAGGCATTCCCATCAAAATCCAGATTCACATTTTTCTGAAAGGTCCGATATATATATCCGACTTTGTTGCACCTGTTATGGCAGGACAACTTCCACATTATTGGGACTTAGATGATTTCTGGTCTGGTTAGCCAGTATAAGTGAAACCGTTAATTCCTAAATTCCTTGGGAACACAAATTGTTTCCAGCAAATATATTTCAAGTTATGTGTGTATGTCTTTGTATTAAATCTGTCCTCTCATGTTGCAGGGAAAGCCTGGGTGCCTAAAAAGATGGTGGACCCCATCATGGAGAATGTGACTCTGGAGCCAGAGCTAGAAGAAGCCCTGGCTAGTGCTTCTGATGCTGAGCTCTGTGATATTGCAGGTAACATGATCACACCAACTCACATCACCTCACGGTCATGTGTACTATAGTCTATATCTTTGACGTTCCACTTCCGGGATTGCAGGAAATTCTGCCGGATGCATGTATTTTCCGTTTCCTTGCGCTTTCTTTGTGTTGGAATTTTAAATTCGGTGGATTTCTGAGGACTATTGTTGACTGCTCCTCAGATCTCTGCAGGGTAAATTGAGACAGCTAGCTAGACTATCTGTCCAATCTGAATTTTCTCTTGCGCGACTATTTTGCAGCGGCTCTGTGCGGAGTTTTGCGCCACCCATGACGATTCTGATTGGTTTAAAGAAATTAAACCAGAGCACGTTTTCGTCCCATCCCCGATTGTTATATGGAGTAGCCAGACCCTCTTTCAGTGCGCTTTGGAGGAGGGTCTGGCAAAGAAAGACTACATGTACTATATCCATAAGGCAAATTGGTTTCATTATTCACTAATTGGGTTTTAAATCAAAAAGTTGTTCTATTTCCTACTTAAAGAATACACTGATTTTACCACAGTTAACAGAGTCCTCGTGGTGAAGCCAGTTTAGAACATACTTTCAATAGTAAAGAGTGAAGAGACAAATTGGGAGAATATAATCAGATTTTCATCCAGAATTTCACATTATTGTTTTGTTTCATCTGACGTATATAATATATATAGATAAACTTTAATAACTAACAAAAAATAAGCACACTCACACACCCGCGCACCCACACACTTCTGAATGAATGATATTCATAGACTGGATCCGATCTGTCGAATGTGCTAAAGCGCAGGTGTCTGATTATTCATCTTCTCTCACTAATCAGTGGCCTCAACTTCCCCTCATTCATTTACTTTTCCTTAATCCAAATCTTCTCCGTTTCCTCTAGTGCTCCTTCCATCTTCCCTCCACCCTTCCCCTCATCCCTCCATCTCCTCCACCTCCTTCATCCCTGCTGGATTTCTCTGTTCGCTAGCTGAACACCATCCAGGGTATCTGTAGACTGCGCACGGTGTTTGCATGGAACGAGTTTGGTCCTCTTGTTATGTTCGTGTTGTCAGCTTGTGTTAGGCAGACATTCAGTCAGTCAATAAACTGAGAGTTAAGCCAGGCTAGCAAATGTAATTTCTGTGGCAAATATTTTGCTGCATATACAAACTTTTAACATATTTGTTATAAAGAGCAATCGAGATGGGTCACTCCATGTTTCACACACAGCACACAGAGGTCTCATTATTAACCTTTGAAATTTGCTGAACTCAAGTATTGTGTTTTAGAAGAATTACAAGTATGTTGTTCCAGAAAATTACTGTATGAAAGTTTGAAAGGTAATTAGCATTACGTTAAGTTGATAGATCAACACTGTAAATACTACATTCAATCTCTGTGAGAGAGATACATTACAATACGTAAACACATTTAGTTTAACCCACTACCAGAGTCTCTGCATTTATTCCAAAACAATACTGCTGCAGAAATATTTTAGGAGCACAACAAGTCCCTGGAGTTGCTTTAACATCCCCCACTTTTACAAAGAGCAGCTTGGTAGCTTGTGTTCCCTAACTGTTTACCTCTTTACAAACTGTTCCGTTCCGGTGCTCTCTGACCAAAAGATAAGGTGATAATTCTCTCCAAATCGTTTCTTTTATATAGCGTCATCAGGTCTGCCCAGTCAAAAAAACATATTTCACTTTCACTGCTGCCAGCACACAAGTAGTCCTCAAGTTGACATCCTTGAACATGCAGATATTGGAGCAGCATATGTATGTGTAGTCAGCCAACAGAGCCTAAAACTACTGTGCCTGAAACCTTACAACATACAACTGCTTGATCGTTGAAACTGGGATGCTGCAACTGCTGATGTGCTGTCTGTATTAGCATGGTGGTCCACTGTATGGCTGAAACTAGACAATCATTACATCTATAGACTCTTTTTTTTTTTTTTTTTTTTTTTCTTTTTTTTTTTTTTTCTCTCTCTCTCTCTCTCTCTCTCTCTCTGTGTTTCTTCCTTTGACCCTCTGTTTATTCCCTTTGTTCCTTTCATCCTCATTCAGTCTTCTTACTGTCTTCCAGCCATCCTGGGTATGCACACCCTGATGAGTAATCAGCAGTACTATGAGGCCCTGGCGAGCAGCACCATAGTCAACAAGCAAGGCCTCAACAGTACGTAAAACACACACGCTGCCACACATGTGCTGAAGCTTATGTAACTATGATTCTTTTATTTTTGTTGAAATCTACCAGTTGCTTGGTTCAATCACAGATACAGTTGGTGTAAGGATTTTCAAGAAACAAGTAAAAGTATCCTAAAATAATCTCAACTAATCAACTAGTTTGAAGAATGAAAAAACAATCACCTCATTGAACAAAAATGTTGAAGTGAGTTTTGACTTGGAATGTAGTGATCTCATTTTGGCAGAATGTTGGTTCATTTTACCAAAAATGATCGACTCAGTCTTTATTTGCACTTCATGCATGCACAAATATAATTACACCGCTTAAAACTAAGTAATTCAGTAGATAAAAACTAAATGTATAGATACACCCCCCCCCACGCACACACACACACACACACACACACACACACACACACACACACACACACACACACACGTTAATGAGCCCTTGTTTATCTTGCATGGTGGCTCACCCTATAGATTCTCTTCCAGCTCTAAACAGACACAGAGGCTTCCTTCCAAATATGACCGGCTCTCATAAAGAGATCCAGCTATGAACTTGTGATTCGCCTGCTGAAACTGCCAGTTGCTTTGTTTTTAGCGCCGACAGGACACAGAACATCAAAAAGTGTTTGAACAATGGGTCTTTTTTTGTTATTGTTTGAGCATTGTTTCACATGAAAACATTCAAGATCTATATTTTAAAAGAAAACAGTGACATCTTCTGCTTTTGCCCAATCTGATACTGTACATTTGAAGGGAAATGCATAATATGCTTTAAATTGGATAATTTAGTAAATGGGATTTAGTGTCCCAATATTGTTATTATTCTTACTGTAGACTTACAGAAATTATATATACTGACCAAAACATTGGTTCAAGCTGATTACTAAAACTATTTACTGATATATGAAATAAAACACACATTTATTGCTCCAGTAAGCCTAAACAATACTCTTACTACAGGTTACTGCCAAGCATTTTCCAAAGTAAACTGTTCTGTTTTATATTTATTTCATTACTGCACAAAATAAATGTCAAGGGACTTGAAACTTTTTTCACATAAGCCATCACATCTGCCGCTGTGCTATATACTTGTGTGGCAAAATAGCTACATGTGCAGATTAATTGACAAGTTTGTGCTGCATTCTATGCAAAAAAAAAACTTCCACTGTGATAAATTACCTATATTAAGAACATTTCTTAAAAAATTCTTTAACAAATAATGTTCATAACATTTGAAAATTATTGGAAACTGATTGACTGGAAAGCCTGATAAACAATAAAACTATACATGCTGTGGTATCCTTTATATACATGACTTGTACAATCTTATGCAAAAACAGGGTGTGGTTTGTTATGATTTGTTCTCTTTTTGTGCTGTTGAAACATCAAAACATGAACTTAAAAAAAGTTAAAAAAGGAAAATGTTTGTTGAAGGATGATGGGCTTCTCTGTGGATTGAGAAAATTCATCTCTGAACCAGCAGAGACCCCCATAATCCACAGTAATATTTAACATGATCTCTGACTGGGGGAACATGCAACACTTTCATACACAGTATAGAATGCTATGTTAATGTATATGTTACATTAATGGTGTCTCAAGCAGTCAGCTGTCCAGATAAAACTGCTTACAGTGTTCAGTGAAGTCTGGCAGTCTTAAACTCTTGATCTAGACATTGATGTTGGGGAAAGGGCTACAAACATGTTTAAATATGTGTTTTTCCAACAGTAAGACTAGATAAATCAACAGTATCCTGCTGTACATGAGAGTGTGTACTGGGAATGTGTTGTAGGTGTGATCCAGTGTACCCAGTATAAACCAGTCCCTGATGAAGAGCCCAACTCCACTGACGTAGAAGAGACCCTGTTGAGAATGAAGAGTAACGACCCTGATCTGGTGGAGGTTAACCTCAACAACATCAAGGTGTGTGTGTGTGTGTGTGTCTGTGGGTGTGGGTGTGGATGTGCGTGTGTGTGGGTGTGGGTGTGCGCGCACATAATTAATTCTCAGAGCATAAAATTGATTTCTTTGGAACACAGCATGTATGTTATTTAGTGAAACGCATTTTAGGCATTTAATGAACAAAATTATGTAATGTTTTTGTATTATGAACAATTTTGGATTGTGTGTGTAGGACATTCATTTGGTGCCACAAACTCCATTTGGGAGAATGAATAATAAATAAAATGTACAGCATTTACTGAGCTGTAATGTTCTTTTGTCCCCAGAACATCCCCATCAGGACTCTGAAAGCGTACGCTGAGGCTCTGATGAAGAACACTGTGGTGGAGAGGTTTAGTATTGTAGGAACCAGGAGCAACGACCCTGTAGCATTTGTAAGTCACAGCTGTAACGTTTAACACAAAATGCTGCACAGAATCCATTTTACCTGGTTTATTGCTCCATTTCTCTGAAATCCAGACCACCCCGTTGTTAAAGTATCATTCTAATATTAACACTTTTCTGTCTTTATACTTGTATCAGGGTTTAACCTGAGTAACTGTATATTTCGATGCAAATCATGTTCATGGCTAAACAAAATAGTTGTCTCTTTTGCCTTGAAAATGTTCCACCAGTGGCCAGGTTGGCTAAGTGGTAGAGCAGGCGCACATATACTGAGAGGTTTATACCTCGACGCAGAGGTCCAGGGTTCGAGTCCGACCTGTGACAACTTCCTGCATGTCATCCCCCTCTCTCTCCCCTTACTTACCTAGGTAAAAAAAAGCCTTAAAAAATAATCTTAAGAAAATGTTCCACCAACCGCTTTGTGTTTGTTGTCAGTTATGCTGATAATGCCACTAATAAAAACCCAAACTGTTTTAGATGTCCTTAAAATCTTCCTAATAGTGATGGTACATAATCATCCCTTTACCAATTAACCGCTTTTTGTACTTTGAAATAATAATACATATGCAAAAAGCAGTCTTACAAAGACGCTTTTTGTTTACCTTATTTTGGCAACCAGTCCGGAATAAAGAGCAAGAAAAGGCAGCAAAGAATTGCGTGAAGTAAGATACAGTATGTGCTGTGTGTTGTCTCAGGCCCTGGCAGAGATGTTAAAGGTGAACACGACGCTGAAGAGCCTGAACGTTGAGTCCAACTTCATTACAGGGACTGGAGTCCTGTCCCTCATAGAGTCACTGCAGAATAACACCACACTACACGAGCTCAAGATAGACAATCAGGTACCAGCACACATAAATACACACACGCACATGCACAACCCACTTGCATAGACGACATGAAGACTCATACACACTTACCATGCATATGTGAGTGTTTGTGTGTCAGGTTGTGTACACAGGCCATCTTTGCCACTTCAGTCTAATGCTCCCTGATTGCATTATGTGTCATACTGCTGAGTTGTACATCTGTGACTCACGCTCGCTCATTAGTTCAACTTGTTGAATGGTCCTGGCTTCCTTTGCCATTTGGCTCCATTTGGCTGATTGATTGATTGAAATTCTATAAATCTCAAAAAGCATGTTACCGCCTGCCAATTTATCCTCTGTTGTCAATGTACTGTAGATCTCCACCTTATCCGCAGTGGCACGGTTTGTGGAGAGGATGTCAGTCATTTTTTGTAGTCTTCTTCTTGTCTCTTTTTTTTTTTTTCTTCTTCTTTTTATTCATGTCGCTACCACAAATCACCTTCTTTTACCCGCTTTGAATTCATCGCTTTACATCTCTTTTTGTATCTCCTCCTCCCTCTCTTCCCCACACTCTCTCTCTCTCCAAACTCCAGAGCCAGCCGTTAGGCAACAAGGTGGAGATGGAGATAGCCAGCATGCTGGAGAAAAACACCACGCTGTTGAAGTTTGGATATCATTTCACCCAGCAGGGCCCGCGCCTCCGAGGCTCCAATGCCATGATGAACAACAACGACCTGGGTGGGTTACAGACACACACACAGACTCTTTGTTTACGCCTGCTTTGAGAAACTGAATTGGGAACGTGAGAAAAGTTCATGAGCTGGACTTAAACGGATTAACATTTCTAGTAAATATCGTATTATAATCACCTCACAGTGCTTTAAAGTGAGTTATGTTACTCGTCTCGTACACAGTATTTCAGTAGTATTGCATTTGGCAGCGTTGGTTGTTACGTGCGTCAGTGCTGACACTTTATCTTCAATATATCTCCTTGGGGTCTACTTTAATCAGACTGTAATAGAAGAATCAGAGTGATATCATCGGCCGGTAACTCTGTAGTACGGCCAGAAAGCCCCAGCCAATCAAAACAGTTGCCTCCTAAGTTATGACATCAGCACTAAAAAAAGATTAATGAGCATGTGCATGAGAGCTAGTAAACAAAATGAAACTGGTGGAAGAAATGGTTCTTGTTATGCACCTGCACAAATTACTACAGCAATTACTTGCTGTCTTTGTACCAAAGAGTTGAGTCAACTCCTCTCTGACAGTCTTAAACATTTGACCTCATATCATCAGCTTTACAAATAGAGTACTTGTTACGTTTGCGTGTGGGTGCAGTTTAAGGTTTAGAGAGTGAGGATAAATGTGAGGCGATCGCCTGCACCTCCACCGAAGGATTGAGTTGAAGTTCAGAATGATGGTTACATTTGCATATCTGTTTATAGGTTTTGGTTCAGATGGTTTTATAATCTGCTCGTATCGTATCACAAACCACTTGAAGTTACAGTATGTGTCATAATCTTGTCATAACCTTTTCCTTCCCCTCGTCATCTTTAAGCTCGGGTCGTCAGGTCAGAGTCGGACGGCTCCTTCACCCTTACTCTGTCTGTCCCTGAGCTGGAGAGAGCCTTTGGGAAAAAGTTCAAGTCTAAGACTAAGTAAAAGAGAAAGAAACACAAACACTGCACTGTTTGACCGCTCAGCCTTGCCTTTCTTCTGCCAACATCACCTGGTTCTTTTCCAGACCACTGGAAACCTCTGCCACCACCTGTCATACTCCTCTGTGACTTCTCCACAGCACCTATCATCGCCTTTCTTCTTTTCATCTTCTAGTCAAAGTTGGGTTTTGCAGAGACTACTGACAGTGTCTCCTTATGTAGCTGTTGTTGCTCTCTGGCCCCCACCATAGTCCGAATATATTTTTTGTTGCCACAATTTCTTCCAAAAGAAGTGTAAGAGCCTCTGCCCAACAAGGCAGAAACAATACTGAAGACTGGAAGATCCAGAAACAGGGAAATGGGACATTCTGAATTACTTTTTGAACAGAAGTAAAAGAATGACTTTAAACTTTACTATGACATATTGTTTTTGGAAGGCTAAAATAACCCGTACTTTTGAAATACAGAAGAATGAACAGCAGATAAGATTAATTTCCAAAAATGGACATGTTCTGTCATATGTCCGAGCAATAGCCAAGACACTGAGCAAGACACTAACTAACAGGACAACAGCAGGATGAAACTGTTCCCTTTTTTGCTTGCCATCTTCTTTTGGCTGCACTGTAAAGCTGCAGAAACCTTCATGATCTTCACTTGTATTTTCTGCATCATGTTCCCAGTATATTTCCCAGTAATAAATCAGTGATATAATCTATTATTTGGCCACTTTATTTACATTTCTCCTTGGCATTTTTACCCATTTGATCATTATCTTCTCCTGACCTGCTGTTCTGCCATTCCTGTATTGTCTGGAGGCATTTGGCCTCCAGACAATAGTCTCTAGACAAATAGTCTTCTACTCTTTTAAACTTTTCTTATCCAAAGCTGGATTGTTAACCTGACAAAGTGGGTAACTGCCCCGGGTCCCCAAACACTCAGTGGCCCCGAAGTATTCAGGTTCACGGTTTGTGATCATTTAATACATTGCAGATGTGTTTGTTAATACTTTCTGCACCACTAAATTACAGTATAAACTGACATGATAGGGGCCTTAAAGGGAAGGAGCACCTATCTTACATACCAAACTCTGTTTACAGGTCTTGGGGTGTACTACTGCATATCTTCAAAAAAGTTCTATTAAACCTTTTGTGGCAATTTATCAGATTTCACGCAACTCTCTTAGTTGCGTAACATCTGATAAATTGCCTCAATTGATGTCACTTGCGGCAGTGTCAGCAAGGCCTGTAGACTACAACTTTAAAATTTGAATTTTGAGTGCAACAATGTTCTAGGAGTTAAGTGCTAAACCAGAGTACTCTTATTGTAAGCCAACAGGTTAAATCTAGTTTTACCTTTGTGTTGGCCCTTATTGTCTCAGTACATGTAGTCATCACATGATGTATTTTGCTAAATAAAATTGTGCTCAATTAAGTTACCACAGACTAATTAATGATGATCACTAACTAGGGGTCAGTAGGGGCCCACACCTAATTTTGTCCCAGGGCTAAAGTGGGTGAATCCAGCTCTGCTCTTATCAATGTCTCTTACCTTTTGTCTGGTGTTTTTTCCCCTTTAAGAGCTCCTGCTAAAGCCATTTGCAGCCACTTGAAGACAAAGTGCTGTAATTGAAATCATTCTATCCTGTTCTGTTACAACTTTGCTCCGCTTTGCATCAAGTTGTTGTTGTTGTTGTTGATGTTGATGATGATGATGATGAACCGTCTTGCATTCTGTTTTTTAAATTTTCCTCTTCCTCCTTGTTTCCCTTCTTCCTCCTTCCCCCTCATCCTTTTGCATCTATAATTCCTCCTCTTCTACCTGTGCCATCTCCTCTCCATCTACAGTAAGAAAGAGAAGGCTTGAGGGAGGACCCATCTTTCCTAAGTGTCGGACGAATGTGTAGAAACCAGGGCTACTCTCAACCCTCCCTTCGCCTTCGGCCCCTACCATCTTTTCAAACCCCGTCCTGTAACCCTCTCCAGCCTCACACCCTCCGATGGTCTACCCAGAAGACCACACCCATCACAACAGGTTCAATTGTCTCTGAGCTCTTTCTACTTTCCAGACCCTTTTTTTTTTAGTAGATATTAAAGGATTCAATGGGATTAATCAGCAGTGTCCTTCTGAGCTTTCAGGGCATGCAAAAGGGGAGATTTTGTGCTTATTTTTGTACTCTGAATTTTGAATTTTGACTTGGGTTTCAGACATAGACATTTGCTGTAGCTCTTTATGCACTCTAACAAGGTGAGGCTGTGTCATCCTAATTCCATTAATATCTCCTCAAATGTCTAGATTCCTTAATAAAGGGGTTTGGAGGTCTGGTTTTGACTGAGGGCTCTTTGAAAGGTGATAGGACACTTTTAGAAATCCCTGTTTCTATTGATGAGTTGAATGAATTCTAATTATTAATATCATGCTGTAAATGAGTTGTGTTGTCATTACTGTTGAACCAAAAAGCTTCAGATGTTGCTTCAAGGTCAACGTACACGGTATTTTCCACCAATTACACACCAAAGCCAATGTCCCATTCGAATTTGATAGACCTAATACAACATTTTGAGAAATACTGTGACACTGGATCATGACCCGTAAATTTGATGTTAACAGCCTTTTTCTTATTCGGTCTAAACAGTATTTTAGTGGCTCACAGTCCTTAAGATACTAAGCTATACAGATTCTTCAGTAATGGACAGATAGATTCATAAACCTGGCTACTGTGAGATGTGTCGCTATATACAGAATATATTTATTTGTGAAAGGCCTGGGAAAGGGTCAGGAGCCATTCAAATACTTAATATCTTAGATCGATTGTGTTGGATGGAGTAATTACCTGTGTAACGTAAACGTTTTTGTAAATCAAAATGTACACTCTAATTACACTTACATTGTTGTATTATCCAGAATTCCAACATGGCATCATGACTTTGCGTAAACATACACGCCAGTTTCCTAAAGCCAAATGGCGTGTTATCTGTACGCATTTTGAGCTATCCACGTGTATGTCTACGCTGTATACAGCAGATGTAAACATACTCACCACGTGGCGTTGCCACGTTGCGTGTTATCGCGAGAACATGACGTACTATCGCGAGAACGTCAACCGTGTAATAGAAAAAAAGAAAAAAAAAGTTGGGTTTAGGAAAACAACATTAGGAAAGGCTTTAGTAAACGACAAAAACAAAAAATACGGCTGAAAACCCCACACGTGGGAGTCCTGTGTTTTACCCATTCACCACCCCCTGCGGACTTATGTCCCTTCATACTACTCACTATGGCGTAATGTATGTCAATGGCGGCCAAACTGCATTGATAAACACGCTAAAAAGTGATTATGCGTCTTGATAACACGCCAAAATGGCATACGAATTGGCGTGTCATACATACGCCACTTTATGAGATCAGTCTGAGAATTCAGACTAGCTGGAAATTAGATATTCTATAAACTCACTGTAAAATATTCTACGAACACTGTGTAATATAGAATTTGTTGTCTACGATCCATTATGTAAGTCAGACTATAATAACCCAAAATAACTGTCAGTACTTGAATGGATTTCTGTTACACTTTCATCCAGGTCTGGTTTGTTGATTGTTTGTGTTTGATTGTTATTTTTATTTACTGGAGCTAAAACGTGTGATTTAATGCAAAATGGTTGCTACTATTGACTGTTTGTTACAAGTTTCACAATAATGCCTCTATCCAGGTTTGCATTATTTCAGTTAGGGTGGTAGAGAGATTTAAAGGTCCCATGACATGGTGCTCTTTGGATGCTTTTATATAGACCTTAGTGGTCCCCTAATACTGTATCTGAAGTGTCTTTCCCGAAATTCAGCCTCGGTGCAGAATTACAGCCACTAGAGCCAGTCCCACAATGAGCTTTCCTTAGGATGTGCCATTTCTGTGTCTGTAGCTATTGAGGAAAAGAGAGGGGGGGGCAAGGTGGAGGGTGGGGGTGTGGCCTTGACCAACTGCCACTTTGCTCGTTTGAAAGCCATGATGTCTCTCTCTTATGGGCGGGCCAAATTCTCTGGGCGGGCAAAGCAGAGAAAGGGGAGGTAATCTTGCTCCTTATGACCTCATAAAGAGCAAGACTCCAGATCGGCCCATCTGAGCTTTCATTTTCTTAAAGGCAGAGCAGGATACCCAGGGCTCGGTTTACACCTATCGCCATTTCTAGCCACTGGGGGACCATAGGCAGGCTGGGGGAACTCATATTAATGTTAAAAAACCTCATAAAGTGAAATTTTCATGCCATGGGATCTTTTAAAAACAAAGGAAACCTCTAATGTCTTCACAGCTGTCAGATTACAAAATCCATCCATTGTATTTAAATAAAACTAAAGACTTTTTGCAGTTTCAAAATGCTTCTTAGCTGTGATGGGTCTTAAATCAACAACCCAACATCTGAAATATGGTATGTCACTCTGATACTGGATGGATCCTTAAAGAGTTCACGATGGAAATGTTCTTCTCATCAGGAACAAAACACGTCTGTGAATACATGATTATGTCCTTGTTGCGCACTCCAACTACATGCTGACAATGATGAACTCTGCTGTGTATTTTGCAACACTTAATTCAAATGAACAGCACAATGAGAAAAAGTACGGTTAGCTGCTATGTAACCAGGAACTAGAGCTAATATGTTGCTGTCTGAAAATCAAACGGCTCCAGTAAAAATCACCGGAAAATGGTCTGCACTCTTGTTACGCGTGTTTGTTATGATTAAGAGATTGACGGTCGTATAATTCACCCTATGACTCCTTCGAGCCAAACACACCCCAGAAGCCTTTTTCACCTGGGTTGAACATTGGGAGAGTTAGCGTAGAGTAACGTTATCAGCTGAATAGCTTAGCGCAGGGGCTAATGGACCCACGTTTGTGTCTTGTAAGTTACCCCACTAATAATGCCCGAAATGATACCAAACGTCTACAAGTAGTACAAATAGGTTATGCTCTCATAAAACGATGGATTGGAAAGTTTGTAAGTACACCAGAAGTTTATGAACACTTGCCTGCTCTCTTCAGCTCTCTGTTGCTGTTTGGTATCATTTCGGGCATTATTAGCTACTCTAGCTAACTCTCCCAATGTTAGACCCAGGTGAAAAAAGCTTCTGGGGGGGTGTTTGGCTCGAGGTCATGGTGCAAAGGACCCTAGGGTGAATTAATCCGAACCATCACTTTAAGGAAAATGGGTAAACTACAAGTTGCAGACTCAAAGGTTGATCTGACCCTACTGTACCATCCATGTTTCCTTGATGTCAACATGTTTAATTAGATAACCCATTTAATGTCATGTAATATCACTGCTTTGTTACTTTCTTGTCAGTGATGTGGGTGTTGTTCAACAAAAGGTAATTATGGATGTAAACATTTGTAAAAAAAAAAAACAGTAAGTAACTGAATGCTAAAGGCAAAAGAGGACCTGGAGTCCCATGTGCAAGACTCTTGAGTCTTTGTGCATCCAGTTCTTTTCTTATGTCTAGTGTTTTCTGATATTTTAGTGCTTGACTTGTTTCGTTAGATAGTTCAATTTGTTTTGTTTTTTTGGTTGATTTTTTGTTTAATAAATAAATAAAGCTCAAAAAATGTCTTTGTTCTGAAACTTTCATTGCATTTGGTTGGACATGTACAGTACAGTGTTTTCCCATATAAAGACAACAGTGACACTCTGTGGCAAAATGGAAGAAATACGCCAAGTCAGTTGGACTGTCCATCTCTTTCTATATTGCCCTCTTCAAACCAATAATGGTATTGCACTTCTGTTAACTGTGATCAAAATTTAAAACGCATTTACTTTTAATGACTTCTGGTTCTCTTCAAAGAGTTCAATTTACTTTTCAGTATGCAGACAGCATTTTAGTCACAGTATTCTGAACCTTGCATAGTTGCATAAAAATTCACATTCACTGTGCCTTATTAAAGTCTCCTGCGATTATATGAACACCGTCGGGGTGGGCCCGCTAGCTGCTGTTCGTTTATGGTGTTCAGCAGGAGAGAGCGCCGTGTTTACATTGGCATCGGATGAAATATACACAGCTGTGATGATCACTACTGTTAGCTCTCTTGGTAGAAAAAAAGGCTGGCATCTTACAGACATGTACTCGAAGTCAGGGGAACAGTGTTTGTCTGTAATTGTCCCATTATTACACCAGTTCTCATGCACAAACGTTTTAGAACACCCCAATTTTTCCAGGTTTTTATTGAAATTCATGCAGTTCAATGTCTTATTATACTCTGAAATGAAAGAATATAACAAATAAATAATTGAAGTTAAAAAGAAATCATGGAATCAATTTATAAACCAAAATGTATTCTAAATTTTTGTCTCATCAAAGTAGCCCCCTTTGGCAGATATAACAGCTGAACACTCGTGGCATTCTTTCTACAATGGAAATCAAATATTCTTCAGAAAGTTCTTCCCAAATCTGTTGCAGAAGTTCCCATAAATGTGTGGCACTTGTAGGTTGCTTTGCTTTCACTTTTCTGTCCAGTTCATCCCAAAACAGCTCAATGGGGTTTAAGTCTGGTGACTGTGCTGGCCACTCCATGTTTTTAAGCTTTGTTCTTTTTTGCTAAGGTAGTTCTGGCATAGCTTATGTTTTGGGTCATTATCTTGCTGTAGGATGAACCTCTGACCAACTAGGCACATACCAGAGGGTACTGCATGGTGCTGCAAAAATGCTGTGGTAGCCGTTTTGGTTCAGGGTGCCTTTCACTCTGTACAAATCACCGACCCTGGCTCCAGCAAAACAGCCCCAGACCATCACGCTTCCTCTTCCATGTTTGACAGTTGATGTCACACACTGAGGAACCTTCCTTTCGCCTACTCGACGGCGTACAAAAATCCTGCGTGATGAACCGAAGATTTCAAATTTTGATTCATCAGTCCATAACACCTTCTTCCAGTCTTCAGTAGTCCATTGACAGTGTTTCTTGGCCCAGGTAAGCCTCTTTTTCTTATTCTGACGTCTTAGCAATGGCTTTCTTGCTGCAACTCGACCTATCAAACCTGCAGCTCGAAGTCTTCTCTTTACAGTTGAAACTGAGACTTGCTTATTACGACCGCTATTAAGCTGTGCTTGAAGCTGTTGCCCTGTGAGCCGCCTGTCACGCAAGCTGTTGACTCTCAGAACCTTGTCTTCTGATTCTGTTGTGGCTTTGGGTCTGCCAGACCTCTTCCTGTCAGAGTTTCCCCAGTTTCTAAGTGCCTTTTGATGGTGAAGAATACTGTACTCACTGACACCTTGACTTTCTTTGCAATTTCTCTGTAGGAAAGACCAACATTCTTAAGTGTTATGATGGTCTGTCTCTCTTCCATTGTTAATTGCCTTTTTCCCGCCATTTTTATGGCAACACACTACTTTCTGCAGTACAATACTGTTCAAATAATGCTCACGAGGGTATGGTACCACAGTGTGTTCCAACAATACTTTTATACAGAGGGGGTTGTAAGTAATCCAGACATTGGGACACCTGTGGGAATTGGTAGCACCAACTTTCAAAGCTTGATCAACCTCCATTGCTACAGAACAGCTTTACATTGTTTACCCATTTCTTGTTCCCTGAAAAAGGCCTTTTTTTTAAATTCTGAAATGTACATTATGTTTCAGTTTTGGGTAACCTTACTTTTTTTTTTAACCTCAGGCAGTTCACCACTTACCTTTGTACCATTTCAAGCTATTCATTGGACTTGAACTGCTAAAATTTCAATAAAAAAAAAAAGATTTGGGGTGTTCTAAAACTTTTGACCAGTAGTGTACATACAGAGCCCCCCTCCCCTGCTCTTACCAGAGTCCTAAGTCCTGTCCCAGCGGAGCAGAGTGCTAGCTGCATGCTAGCATCGGGTATACCCAGGTGAAGCCAGGTTTCAGTGATAATAAAAAACAGTCACGAGCATAGTGATTTCCAGTGAGTTGTAATTCCAAGTCGTCCCTTTTATGCACCAGATATCTGGCATTGGAGAGATACAGGCTTGGTAGAGGTGGCTTGTGTGGTTGTTTTCTTAGCCTTAGCATAACACCAGACCTGTGGTGCTGATTCTGCTTCCGCTCCCTCCTCTGTCTGCGCCGCCTCCTAGACCCGACAACAATCCACGGAGAGCCCAGCGGTCTCACTATGTCGTCTGGGATGCTGTGCGTATAATAAAAGACGCTCAAAATAGATATACCAGACTGTGGAGGACATAGCCAGACCACCGGGCACTCCGTGGATTGTTGTCGGCAGCATCAGGCGACGAAGGCGGCGACGGGATAGAAAGCATAAGCGAGGATGCCGGTCGGGCCTGCTAGCCCGGCTAAGGACACTACCACACAGACCTCCACTGCACACAAAATGGATGAGCTGGAACTCAGCATAGCAACGAACAACTACACACGGAACTGCTGCGTGATGATTAGCACCGAAACTTGGCTGAACCCCCTCATCCCGGACGCCGCTATGCAGCTAGCAGGCCGAGCTATCTACTGGCAGTATTGAGACAAGGTAAGTGACAGTACAAACTTTGAATTTAAATGGTTTCTTCACAATGAGTCTGAGTTGAAAACGCATCTTGTTGTCACGTAAGGGCCCTGTTCATGTTGCACAGAAATTTTAATTATATTTTGTGTCTGCTAAGAGGCACAAAGGCACTCTTTAGAATTATGCCACCAGAACTGGCATTTTAGCTAACTGTGAGCTCTCTGGTCATTAGCTGCAGCAACTCCAGTTTGCTAGCACCGATTTTGGTAGTTTTTTTTCCTATCGACAGTACTCGTAGATATCTAGCGATCAAGATTCAGGTAAATATCGGCCGGAGTTCTCCTTTAAGACTGTATTTTGACACATTTTTAAATGCAGATGAAAGATGAAAGCCAAGATATTGAGAAATAAACATACTGCCTTAACCATTTCGTATGGTATTCTATGATTTAATGCACTCTGAGTTAATAGATTGTACAATTGTTCCTGCTATTTTGTCCATACCTGTTTCACGTTTTGAAGCCAACCACACATCACAAAGAAGAGAAGATGACACATTTTTTAATGTCTGTGAACAAGGTTTTAAGTTTTTATTTAATCTCAGGCAGAAACATACATGATAATCCTTTATTGCTCACTTGCATTCCACTGTGGCTCATCCTCACATCTAAACCAACAATAAGTAGAACTGAATCAAGCATCACTTTAGGTCTGGTTTTTGCTGTGCAACTAAATCAATAGCCATCAGTTGTGTGTATGTGTGTGTGTTGAGGAAGATCGATCTCTTTCCTGCAAATCTTCACATGATGCAACATTCAGACTTGTAGTCCACTTCCAAGTTTACACTACTTATTATAAATACACATTTCTTCTTTTTAAATACATATTCATTCAGAATTCTCTCCCTAGTAGTAGTTCCTGATAGTAATAGTATATATTCTGTAAGTTCTGGTTTTATGGCTGAAAGCTTAAGGTTTTGGCTGTTGTACGTTTACACGGTCATTCCTCATCGAAACAATGAGACTACAAAAAAGAAAACCCTGCAAACCTGTAAATGAAATTTCCTGAATGCATACATATTTTTTTCATTACTGAGATTATTAACGGTTATATCGACATGGTAGTGAAAACACACTCAAAACTTAGGAGTTATTGCCTTAATATTTTTTGCATGATACAGAAGAGGATAAAAGGGGTGGGTTGTACATATTCACACAACAAACATGTCTAGACAAATGGCATGCAAGACATAAGAAGGAGACGCACTGAACAAGGGGTTTAGAAACCTTTTAAACACTACACTAGATGAATGTTATTACACTTATGTGTAGGGGAGACAGACAATAGGTCTGGCAGAGAATGTGTAACACTGTGTGCAAAAGGTTTTACATAAGTTTCAGACATGGTCGAACACAAAACAGTAGCTTTAGGAGCACACAACAGTAGTCTTTAAATTTCCTTTTTAAAATATGGCTTATCAAGTTATCACGTAATTTTTTTATTTATTTTAGAGACAGACACACAGTTAGTATACTACTTTCATATAATATTTTATGATTGTTTGCCCACATTGAGGCTCGTCATGTATTAATTTATTTATGTACAAATTCAGTGAACAGGGTTATTATTTATTATTATTTTTATATTATTTGTCAGTGCTGTGAGAGCTCTGCAGAGGAGATAAAAGGGAGTTTAAAACGTCATAGACTAGAAGGATAAACCATCTAACATTGTGTTTTTGAGCCCCTCTGCTTACTGTTAGCTCCATTAGTGTAACATAGCTAACGTTAACGTCAGTCAAGCTAACATCCACCTGTTCGTTGGGTCAGCCTAGCTTAGTCTAAAGGCTGCAATCCACACTGCTGGTTCACATCTGATTCATTTCCCCACCATGAAACTTAGATTTGTCCAAACAACAAAACACCACGCCAGATTAATCTTCATTTGATGTACTTGCAATGTCCACGTGTCGTGGATGGAAAAAAAAAACTGATTTAAGCCAACCTTGTGAATGTAGTCTATGAACTAAGCTAGATAACGTTAGCATTAGCTAGCGAGTTAGCCTACTTCTTCAGCATGTCTTGCAGCGGGCCTGGCAGGTATTTCATCACTGTGTCCATGATGCTTTCCTCTTCCTCCTCGTCACCGCAGCCGGCCGGCACCAGCTTCTTGGGTCGAGTCAAGCTGCCCTCTGCAGCCTCCTCCACAGCAGCTGCAGCCTCAGCCTCGGCCTCCTCACGCTTTTTCAAGCCATACTGTTGGTCGTCGAACACAGAAATAGAAATATGTGGAAGTTAGAAGTGTGAACGGTGCAAAGGAAAAGCAGGCAAAGGAAAAACACCATAATTACAGGATTTTACATTGCAGTAACACAAATGTTAAAGGTCCCATGGCATGCTGCTTTTTGGATGCTTTTATATAGGCCTTAGTGGTCCCCTAATACTGTATCTGAAGTCTCTTTCCAGAAATTTAGCCTTGGTGTAGAATTACAGCCACTAGAGCCAGTCCCACAATGAGCTATCCTTAGAATGTGCCATTTCTGTGTCTGTAGGAGGAGAGAGGGGGTGGAGGGTGGGGGTGTGGCCTTGACCAACTGCCACTTTGATCGTTTGAAAGCCATGATGTCTCTCTCTCTCTCATGGGTGGGCCAAATTCTCTGGGCGGGCAAAGCAGAGAAAGGGGAGGTAACCTTGCTCCTTATGACCTCATAAGGAACAAGACTCCAGATCGGCACATCTGAGCTTTCATTTTCTCAAAGGCAGAGCAGGATACCCAGGGCTCGGTTTACACCTATCGCCATTTCTAGCCACTGGGGGACCATAGGAAGTAAAACCCCCTGTGAACTTGACAGGCAGGCTGGGGGAACTCATATTAATGTTAAAAAAAACTCATAAAGTGACATTTTCATGCCATGGGACCTTTAAGATTAGTGTTTTCTTTGAAGCTGTCAGATATTTTTCTTTTTGGAAACAAAAGTGGAAGTTATTTCTTTGTGTGTGTGTGTGTGTGTGTGTGATAATGCATTTGCTTGGAAAACATATTAATATTTGCATATTAAGGTAAGCAGTCGGATATATTGGTGGTTTCAGGAAGATCAGCCTCTCAGATGGTGATGCGAGTTGGTAACTTGTAATTATGATAACTCCATTATATCATGAATGCGACATGCGCATGCACTTCTACTCATTCATCCTACAGAACATTGAGATTCACCCATCCCATTGAGCCTTTTCCTGTTTTTGTGTTTTGAGCAGCTGCAAACCCTTCATCTTTCTATTTATCTTGTTCCTGTCTGTGTCTTTGAGCAAAGCTTTAGAATATGTCACAAACAGAGTAGATGTCTTGGGTGCTGCTTTCGAGTGTTCACACTATGACAGTGCATGTCAAAACTTGCGATATGTATTTTGTTTGAAAGGCACGCAACAAAAATAACAATTGCTTTGAAAACTGTTGCCACCAAAACTGTTAATAATAATGCCATTCAATTTCCCCGACAACAGGATGAAACAGCTCTACACCTGACACAATCTGCTCTGTCATCTGTCTCTAGTCTGAACATGTGTAAAAATACAGACTTCAGCTATAATATGGACGCATCTCGCAGTATCTGGCTGTGGAGGACGCTGACAAAAACCTTTCCGGTAACTAGCACTTTGGGATTTGTTCCTCCCTCTTTGTTCTCCTCCGGGAGAACTTAAGAAGAATAGAGGAGGTGAGGAGCCAGGGGAAGAGTGACGCTTTTCATTCTGCTGATTCACAGTATTCCCCTCAGACCTGCCCCACCCACAGACTGCCTGTCTTTCACACTGCCTCTGCAATCAGGTGGTTACACTGCAGCCCTTACAATCACAGCAGCCCCACAGCCTCACATTTGTGGAGAGGGGAACTCAAAGCAAACATACTAACTGTAGACTAAAATACACATTATACTAATGCCGATTCAGAATGCAAAGCCATTACTGTATATCGTGTTTTAGACAGATTACAATGCATAAACATGCTAAACAAGAACATACCTGGACAACGGCTTCAGAATTAATACATACCAT
The DNA here is from genome assembly GCF_010015445.1 of Perca fluviatilis. NCBI lineage: Eukaryota > Metazoa > Chordata > Actinopteri > Perciformes > Percidae > Perca > Perca fluviatilis. The sequence goes on along the minus strand of NC_053112.1, from coordinate 19,975,913 downwards.
ATTGTACATTTAATATCCTGTTGTTACAGTTGTTCCTAAAGTGTTGGAACAGATTACTGAACAATAATTTATATAGCAGTTTGCATTTCTCTGATCCACCCATTTCTTATGTCTTAATAAAAAAAAAAAAATCTAATTTACTCATATTAATCATGGCTCCTTTTCTTCATCTACTGCTTTCTACTTCTCTCAGTTGTGTACAGCTCCTTCCTGATCCTCCACTGATCTATTTTAAAATTACATTAAAGCAAACAAAAATAGTCTGATGATAGTCTTTTTCAAACACAGATCTGTTATACAAAAAAAAGGGTTTTGTTGTCATGCCGCCAAGATGAGAAGCCTTCAGAAGCTACTTCAAATCCATCATCCAAAATCATCAAAACGTCTTACATCTGTGACACTATTTTACAGTGATTTTTGCTTTTGCTTGTCTGTTTTTTTCTCTTCAGTTTGGTGTTCACATTTCTGTAAAAAAAAACTGTTTTATGTGTATTGGTGGCTGTTTTCCTGACTGAGACACCGACTGACTTTGTTCCTTGTGTTTGGTTATTGACAACTTTTTTTCAATTACATTATTAGACAGCATATTGTCGGTTATTGTCATTATACCTTATCCCGGATGCCTTGCCTCATGCTTTCCCTCTCAGCCTCCATCTTGGCATATTTGGCCTTCCTCTCCTCCTCCTGTTGCCTCAGCGCCTCCTGTCGCTCCTCCTCTTTCTTGTCTGCGTCAGGGTCCTCCTCCTTCTCCTCCCCACCCAGCATCTTACCCACATCAGGAGGACCTCCTTTAAAAGGGAGAGGGGGAAAAAAAAGAAAAATATAAGACACAATGACCGCTCCAACAGGCCTCTAAAACTGAGACGTCTAACTACTACATTATTTTGTAAGATGCAGAAGAGAAGTCAGGCAGACACATGACAAGGTACATAAACTTCTGGGAAATAGAGATGAATTTACAGACATCAGGTGAAGCCATAAAAAGCTGCTGTTATATTGTGCCAATATCCAATATTGTTTGATGTCAAGTTTAGTAACTTTGTTCCTTATCTTTCCAAGGGGATTGTGAGATTTATTGTTTCCCGCAGGACTGTATTCTTGTCAGGGTGGAGAAGCCTTTTAAAATACCATTTGGACCGTCTTTTACTGTTATTTTATAGACACGATAACCCATGTCAAGCACATATTCCAAATGGCTGAACTCACTCAGTTGTCCCATTCGTAGTACAGAGATTTAGTGAAAATCTGTGTTTTTATCTTCATAAAAGTCTCATTGCTCTAATATTAACATATACTATGTTCTTTATTGTATCCTACTACTACCTGTTACTTCAACAACCCAGTTCCCCGTGAACCATTTTTATAAAAACTGGTGTGTTGTAATATAATAATAATAATAATAATAATAATATATATATATTTTTTCCTTCAGTTTTAGTCATTTGGATGCATTGGTAGGACAGTTACACTTCATAATAATCATCATTAATAAAAGGTAAATTGATAGTTAATTGAACTTCAGTTATTAGTTATTTTACTGTTAACAAACAATGAAATTATGATTTATTATGTTTACTTATTAGTAATGTTATAAGTTATGTTATTGTATCATTAGTTTAGTGTAATATAAAATTTGTTTATAAATTTATATAGCTATTAGAACGTCAATGATTAGTAATTGTTTTGTAAACCATCTATGAACTATATTTATAAGTTGCAACTGATGGTTATAATAATTAGTTAAGGATTAATAAGTGGTTTATAAAGCATTTGGCCCCATTTTTCAGTTATCTATAAAAGAGATGACTGATTATTTGTGCACTGATAATAGCTATCTAAATAATGTTTATAGATGCTTTACAAAGTATTCCTGCTTTATTTCTATATTGAGCTTATACCTTTAGTTTATTGTAAATTTGACACTTTTTGTTACTTATCATACATTTAATCCTTTTGTACATCTGCTACCTTTTAGCTACTTAATTTTGCACAATCTGGAGACAAAGCACTTTTTGCACATTGTTTTTGTACAGTTGAGAATGTGACAAATCAAATTTGAATTTGATGTTTAAATACAAACATTGGACTTAACATTGGTCGATGCCTCCCCCCCTGTTGACCGACTGATTGGAAACACTCCATGCTGGGTACAAGCCCACTGTCCGCTCCACTAGTGCCAAGGCCAAGTTTTAATGAATATGAGAAATATTGACCGTCATGAGTCTGCACTCTCCCGTGCAGCTCAACTCCACCCTTTCTGGAAAGTGTTGACTTGCAACCACCAGGTTTTATTTCACATTTGATGTATTCCTTTCAGTTAAAATGTGTTGTCTGGCTATTTCATTTCCATACAAGATCTAAATGCTCTTTCAAAGACCCCTCTACAATGAATATAATTCTGATTACAATAACACAAATTACACATGGTGACAAATTAAATTGAAATAAAGAGATTGTTATTTAGACTATCATTTCATTCTTTAATCATTAAACCCCCTAAATTTTCATAAGCAATACTAAAGACATGACCTTGGTGTCCCCAATGTTATAGCTACAGCCCCGATGGTTCCCTAACTGGAGGAAAAGGAAATGAGAAAATAAACAGTAGGAATATGAGCTTTGCCTATTACATTACACAACAAGGCACAAGTCCTGGAATATGTCTTACGCAAGCCTTCTTACTGTCGCTGTAGGAGTTGTAAATCCCATAAAATAATGTCTTGCGATACCAAAGCATGAAAATGCTGAGCTTCAATGGAACAGAAAAGAAAAAGATGAGGAGAAAAGCCAAAGGTCTGATGGATGTGGACAAAGACAGGAGCAGATAAGTAGTGAGGGGGAGGAGGAGGAGGAGGAAGAGAAGGGGAAAAAAGAGAAGACGTAATAAGGACAAGGGAGAAAGGGAGTCAGCATACTGCTGAATTTTGTGACAAAACAAGACATATTTAGGAAAAACAAGGAGAGCATAAGGAGAGGGAGAGAATCTGTCAGAAACTGTTGAGTCCAATTATGAGCTGTTCCAGTTAGTGGGATTACCCAGCTGTTTCTGTGGGACCAGAAAGAGAGGGAGGTTGTGTGACAGTTGAAAAGATGAAGGGAGGGAAGGTGGGGGGAGTGATGAAGAAAGAGAAAAAATAAAGGGAAAGTTAGGTCAGAAGGAGGAGGAGGAAGAGGAAAAGGTTGAGAGGCAGGCAAAGGGCATCTGAGGAGAGAAAGAAAGACAGAGTACTCCTTCAGTCTGCAGCTGCCCCCGGGATCATTCGTTTTGACTCATCAGCATAAAGCAAAAAACAAACTGCAGTGAAATGTGGAGGGATAAAAGACAGGAAAGACAGAGGAGAGGATGAAGTGGAAAGGGATGAGTGCAAGACCAATGAAGGAGAAAAGGGAAGGGTAGAAAAAGAAATAAAAACACCAGGAAACCTGCAGGCTATGAAAAGTGAATGACGTTTATTTTAGGAGCTCTCTGAGAAAGCTCCTAAAAATAAACCTATGAACGAATGAACCAACTCCTAATAATGGCGTAATGGTAGTAGATGGAAATGCACATTAACTTGCATTTTCTTAGGATAACCTTCTGGAAATTTGGTTAAAATGTATTCTATATTAACGCAAATATATAGTTGAAAATGAAGATATTTGATTGGCTGGCCATCTACATAGACAGAGAACTAACGGTGTTATTGGATTTATGCAAAAAATGGGGGCACCATTGTGAGACATTTCAGTTGGACTTTAATATAACATGCAGAATCCATATGGACACCAACCAAAGAACTGGGGCAGCATGATAGTCATGGCTGCAGAGACAAAGAAGATGGTCCCCAACAGAGACTTCAAATGTATTAATGATCAGTGCTGTTTACACCACTGTACAGACCACCTTGTTTAATGCACAGGTGTTCTCTGGGAGTTGCAGAACACACGTCAGCAATGAGGGCTCGGCACCAAAGATGGAAACTGAATAAATAATTAAATAAAACAATAGGTCAGTCACATAAATGAGCCCTTTGGATTTAAGTGAAAGAGACAGGTGGGACAGAAATTCAGATAGAAATCCAAAGTAAGGTATTGCTTAGTCTCGCATTCCTAGACCTATCTCCACAGCGCTGCAAACAGTGTTTGATGAACAGCACAGAAAAGCTGACATAGCAGTATCTGGCGGACTTGATGCACATCTTCTCTTACAAGTATGTGTATGCGTGAGGGAGGAAGATAGTGAGGAAGAGAGGGATGCATAGAGCTAAAGAGCACTTACAGTGAGTGTCCCTATATGAACATGTGGATATAAATAATTGCTTAGTTCCATTTTAAGCTGTCATGCATCTTGTGTGGTTGAGCAGTTCCTTCTTATGTGTGGTAGAATGTGCAGATTACAGTATGTGTATGTATGTGCATGTCCATGTATAAGCATGTGTGGATGCACACTATCTGGTGTGACTTTGCAAGATTTACAATACAAACAGTATTTGAGATATCACAGTTAAAGTGTTACTCTGAACTTCTCGCCATACATACATATACTTTATAGAGTCTGTTTCATCTTAATTGCGTTGCTAGGAAACAGCTTGGATCCAAGTTTATTTCCTGTCAGCTGCTGATATACGCAAACACTGCCGCAGGGATTTAAATTGGACCAATTAAGAATCAGTGTTTGCATCTGAGAAACGATATTCGTAGATACACCCTCTTACTTTGACTTAGGATTCGGTCGGCAAAACGAGAGTGCACATACCGTATAAAATTAAACTTAATGTTTACATGCATCTATCCTCAGAAATGTCAATATATCTCAGAATATCCCAGATGTATCCAGATCTCACAGTGCCAGTGTAAGAGCTTATCTGACGGGAAACAGGATTCAGGTTCAGTTTATGATCTTGGTACCTGAGTATCTTCAATACAGTCCATGTAAACACCGCTATTGAATTCTGTAAGTGGAGCAATGACTCACAACCAGCTAAGCCTCATTGTCAAAAGATTCGCTTCTCATGCACAGCCCAGAAAAAACCCTCCAGTACCTCTTGTAACTATAACTGTGCCAAACCAAAACAAACCTGGTCTTGTTTCACAAAATCTTATTAGCACATTCAGATCATCTTTGCTCAAATGTAAAAAAAAAAAAGAAGAAAAAAAAAGGATCCTATCCTGAGAGACAAAGCCCTGAGTTATATTGAGCTATGATTCCGGCTCATGCTTTGTGAGCCCATTTAGAGATACAGCAGTGTCCTTTCAAACCAGAATAATTCTATTAAGCTCTCAGGCATCACATAAGCTGTGTCGAGCTATGTTTTTGATAAAAGTGTCTCTACTACTTTATCCCTGCATACTCCATAAGGTTGTAGTAGTCGTCGGAAGGACATTCAATATGTAAGCTAATAAAAGCCTGTAATGGAAATCTGACAGTTCAGCCTTTAGTCTCTTTCCCCATTTTTGTATAATGCACATTATATTAGATAAGTAAATATCAGCAAAGACAAAGAGGCACTTTGTAGAGAAATTCTATTCTACCATAATGCCCATAAAAAGCCAGTTGACTAAATAAAATGCGATGTTTAGGTGTTGACTCAGGGGTCTGTATTATTGGTTATCCCACACATGAAAACCACATGATAATGCCTGTCAAACATACTGATCATCTCCAAAATAAAATCAGCTGATCCCTGTGTTAAGGAGTTTTGTCTTCCTTGCCAAATTCAGCTTTTTAAGACGTTTTCCTGTGGCAACAATCTGCATCCAACTTTGCCGGTTGAGGTAAAGTTATACCGTTATTCTTTTCTCGATACATGGACACTGCTTGGATAAAAAGTACTATAGTCATCTCTCGAATCCTTTCCTTCTGAAAGTTCTTTGATAAATCTTTGTTAAATCCAAAGTCATGAGGGAAAGAAGGAAAGAAGACTAACCTTAGCTAACTCTCCCAGTGCTTAAACTTTTGACAGCATCAGATAACAGCACTTATCTACGCTTTTCCCACTCCAGGTTCTCAAGGCAAATCCCCTCTTTAAATCCAAAGTGTGGTGGGAAAGCGGATAAGTGTAAAGATCTAGATTTGGCCTTCAGGACAGACATAATTGTCTCAACACAGCTCATTAAACAGCAGAAGAAATGTGGAAGGGTGACAAATCGGACAGACAGAGAAAGTGTGCTCACTGTTGTTTCGCTGTATAATTGGTGGAAGTTATGCTTTGGGTCAGTTTAAATTTCCCTCAGGTGGAGCAGTTTAGCACAATGAATCAGGCAGGACAAAGGCACTGAGGCAGCTTTATTTTGCACTGGGACTTAAGTTAACAAATGAAAGCTTACCCTCTTGCCACAGTTTGATAAATATATGTTGTTGTCTTTAAAGTGAAAGTGTATTTGTTGTGCCAGATTTAATTTGCAACAAAATTGAATCTCTGAGTTTTAAGAGTATGTTACACTTATGTTTTTACACATTCAAGAAACCTAATTAGATTTGATAAGGGATTTCAAAGGATTTGAATCCAACCCTACTACAGTTCTTGTTGTGACCGGATAAACAAAGCATTATCATCTGCATACTGCAGCTCCATTAAGGATGTGGTGGAAAGTTTGGTGTTGAATTTGAGACTGAAACAACGAATTTGAATACCAGGCGTCGCAAATAATATGTAACCAGCTGTAATCAAAATGACTAACCGGGTGGGAGCAATGTTGCATCCCTGTTTCCACAATAAAAGGTTGGGATTCACCACTGCTGCTGCTGACGTGGTCATGACAATGATGAAGATAATTACTGTGAGTGTTTAGCAGATACCAAAAGTAATAACACGTTTTTGGCTTTTAGAGCAGGTGCAAGACATTTATATGTTTGAAAAATGCATATAAAGGGCAAAGACACCTGCATGTTTCTAATACAAACAGCCTTTCCTCTCTCTTTCAGTCTCTCTCTCACTATTCGTGACTTGGATGGTTGAATGCATTATTTATAGGATGTGGCCATACTGTCAAACACATGTGCGTAGACACACACACTTTGCACTGTAGGAGGAGCTCAAGGTCAATTTGATGAACTGAATTTGATTTGCATGAGTAACGCACAAAAGGAAGATGGGGAGGTGTGTGTGTGTGTGTGTGTGTGTGTGTGTGTGTGTGTCAGCGGTGAAGACCGGATTCTCTTAGCCAATCATACTTGAGTGCTACTAAATGTGATCATCTGTACTTTGTGGAGACGAGGTGAGGGAAGAACATCTCAAGGTATCTTTTGTTTTCATTTCACTTCAAATCACAAAGCTTTGTCACACTTAACCACTGAAAATGTCACTCATTAGTGGAAAACTGATCTACTTGCTGACACATTGTTAAGCCTACTATGTCGACATATAATCAAATGCATGTGAAGTTAGTTTTAAAAAATTTATAAATAATTATTAAAAAAAGGTGAAAGGTTTTGACAGCACATGGGAGCTGTAGTAGTTGAGTTCAAGACAAAAAACGGGATTATACCCTTGTTAAAATGGTGGGAAGTTTAGATTTTATTAGCAGGAACCATAGACAGAAATGGACCAACAGATCCCATTGCTCTGGACGGAGACCAGTGAAGTATATTAGAAGCACTTTTCCGGTGAGGGCTGAGCGTTACTGCGCAGCCTCCAACTGAGCTTGAAGATGTAAATGTGACGTGACACTTTAAATCCTACCTGTTGCCTTTCACCATCCACTTATTTAACTGCTGTTGCATCCCTTGACATGACCTCTCCTTTTCCCTCTTTCCTTTCCTACAGCTTTTTTGCTTTGTCCATTTTTTTCCATAGACGACAACTCACTACTCGTATGCTTGTAGCTGCTCGGTCAGCGCTCGCGGCTGATTGGATAAACAGGGTTTTTTTTTTTATGGAATATGAATAGGAAAATATTACAATCATATAATACAATCAGCCTTATTGGTTTTGTCAAACACATCCACTGCACTCTAAAACTACAATTTGGTGGGTCAACTGCCTTTCAATATCATGTCAAAGTAGCGTTAGTTTGTTTGCTAATTTTGTATGTAACCCATGCTAGGCAGTTATTGATAATTAATGCAAAACATTGAGCATGAGGGGGTCTACTCTAGTTCACTTGTCTTTTCTGCAGGTCTCAGCAGTGACAAGCTTTTCAAAAATGCTTTTCACAAGCACATCATTTTTGCATCATTTTGCAAAACAAAACTAAACAAAAACAAAAATTGGCAATTGCCTAAAAGCTTAAGTCAGGACAAGGCCACTGACTGTCATGAGCTTTCTAAGGTATCCACAGCGCAGTAACAAGCCAAGATTCTTATCCAGAAAGCACATACATTTTAGCACTTCTGGTGTCAGCCTAGAGACAATGAGTCAATGATTCTATCTAATTCTTCATTTAACTGTCCGAAATGAAAACTGTCTCCCCTCCTTATTCAAGTCAGGTACATGTTACTTATGTAGCCCAAAACAAAAATCACAAATTTGCCTTAAAGTGATTTTACAGCCTGTACAACAGCCTGTATCCTTACACTCATGATATGGATAAGAAATTCTAATTCATCAAAGAAGCTTCATGCATCGCTTTTAAACATCGTCAAATTATTGTCTAATTCAATGTTACATTTTAGTACAACTACCATGAACAAAAAATAATTGGTAGTTTTCATCTCACACAAATGAAACTATTAACGCTAAAAAAATGGTAAACATTAAAATCATAACTCCTTTAAACTCCATTGCACCTCACTTTGCAATAGCTTCATCTTTGGTACTGTAAATCAATCCAAAAATACATAAATATAAACGTATGTGTAAAGGCAAGTAGAGCCTGGTATTAAACTTACAGTTACGCCTCGAAATTCATCTGTTACTGATTTATTGATGTACATTTAATAACTACTGTTTGCCAGACTCTCTTTATTCCCGTTGAATCAGAATCAGCTTTAATAGCCAACACACAAGGAATTTGACTCTGGCTTTTTGTGCTCTCAATGTACATACACAAAAATAGACATCTGTCTAAAAACAAGGACAACAAAGCTGAACAAAGTAAACATAAACATTTGACTACTATGTACAGATATGACTTTATTATTATTATTATTATTATTATTATTATTGTAGCAGATTCCAATTGACATCATTGAGACATGAAAAGTTAAATATTTCTTATTGTTGGAATTAAACCTTACCATTCACTTATTGGCTGTGTAGCGCTGACTTTTCTGCTGATATAGTCAAGGTTTAACTGCTGCCTGAGGCCTTCAGAGTTTGATTGAGCTCTACACCTTGGGGCTAATGTCTACCTCACTTAACAGCCCCCTATTCTGTCAAACTAACTTCTGCTTTTAGGAGGTGGAAAGTGCAGAGTCAGCACTGCAGCTCTCAGGAGCATAGGCAATCAATGCACAAGTAAGAATTTAAGATAAGGTGCAAAAGCTGTGTGAGGGTCTGTTTCATGGCTCCCAAATAACAACACTGCTGGATTGATAATCCCAATTTTAAAATGAAGCAGCACTTAATCACCTTTGTTTATAGGCTGAGGATTTTAAAGCTAATTTTACAGCTTTCATAGCTATAGTGGCGACTCACAAAATGTAACATAGGGAGCCAAAGGTGCAGCACATTTTAATTTCAAAATTACTTAATCGACAAGTTAAGTCAATTATTTAGTGGTTACATATGAGAGGTATAAGCTGCATCAGCGGTAATAAGTCTGGATCCCTCTGTTCTTGTGGGCTGGATAGATCTTATTACAAAGGGCCCATTTGTGAGATATTATTATATATTATGTTATTATTACTGCGCCTGTTGTTCATAAGGTTAAACTGTTCATGAAGATGGCAAGGTGCACCATTATTTCTTATGATATGGGGGGGGGCTCATGTAGTCTGCACACAAGATATGTAATACTTACACTGACTTAAAACACATCCATGTCCAATGACCTACTGTAAAATTGGCTATGCAAGAAGACAATCCATGAAAGCTCATGTTATCTCTATCGTTTGGTATGTGTGGATTAAGAATATAAAATAGGCATGACTATCTTTCTATCTTTCACACTACTGCCTTAAGATCTGTAAGCCTTATAGGTCATTAGTAAGTAACTTTGCTTTTCATTTCTGATCCTGACCATTAAGTCTTAGTTTATTAAGTGTAAGTTGAAATAAGTTTTTATTGTATCTTATACAACTGACCACATCCCTCATAAACTTTATTTAAGAAGTTCATAGTGACGAGTTTTAACATCCAAATTTGTACCAGAATTGCGTGTAATCAAGTAGCCCATTTAGGTTAATGAGTTTACAGTGAAACAGCAAAGACTAAAGCTCTCGTAAAAAGAGCAGCCAGGTATATAACTTCCAAATAATTATTGACTAAAGCTTTAATTTTCACAAGTTTTAGATTAAACTTCTTGTTGTGTTGTCAACACAATACTAACCAGTGGTCCCATGCATTGGGAAAAAGACAATTTGCAAAGTCTTTGCAAAAGACAATGCAGCAGGAATATGGAGCTAGCATGGCTACTGCAGAAAAGAACATCCAACAAACATCTGAACTGTGCATCTATGCGGCTCTGGACTTGAGAGCTGCTGAATCATTGCAGTTAAACATCACTCTGTTTTCTTCCAAATATCTGCAACCAAAGAAGCCTTGGAGGATTAGTTAATGCACTGGCAGCATCATCTCTTCACGGAGACTCATCCACGCACTCATCATCACTTAACATACTCTGCAAAACACTCAGTGACGGTCTCGCAAATCCACATCCAAACAGAAGCAGAACAATCACAGGATGGAAAAGAGCAAGGTGACAACAGGCAAAATACGATCTGAGCCCTCGTAGTTTCAGAGTGACAAAACATGGTTTGATTTATTCAGGTTCTAATCTCTCAAGAAGGTTGTATAAATAATTCCAATAAAGTTGTTGGAAGAGGTTCATTTTCAAAAAGACAGGAGACACACATGCAGTACTGTTAACAGTACATCACATGTCTACATAAGCAGACATGTTCACGCATGTTTAAGCTTTAGAATCTAGAGCCACACTGACGATTCCGTGAGGCTATATATACACGGCACTGCTTTGAGCCAAATGCTTATGCCCACTAGGCAATTTGTTAATTATAAACTTTAAAAAAAAACATTTATATTCCAAGCATGATTTATTGTCTGCAGTGAGCTAGTGAGTGTAACGTTAAACACAGAGACATGGCGTGAAAATGCCATGGTTTTGATTGTGCCCCCCTATGGGCGAAAATGGAAGACCAGGTGAAAACCCTGCAGTCAAGGGGAGCTACAGCTTATTACGCCAGGCAAGATAAAGACACAGATGAAAAAATTGCTGCTGGACTATTCTCCATCGTACCGTACGCCCACCCATCCACCCCCACCTCCTCTCTATGCGGCCAGCCACGTTCTTATACAGCAGCAGTAAATCTGGTGCATACAGCAAAAACAAAACATGGAAATCATACGAATTACAGTGCTTAACTTTTCGTAGCTTTTCAAACGTGTGGTTCATGAGAACAGACTGCAGAATGTATGGTGTAGCCAGACCTTACTCCAGCAATGACACAGCCAGTGGAGCTAGGTCTGGCAATGCGAGACTACATCCCCCTTCAAATTGCTACTGCTAACGCCAGTATGCTAACATGCTCACAATGACTAAGCTAACATACTGATGTTTAGTGGGTATATTGTTTACCATATTAACCATCTTAGTTTAGTGTGTTAACATGCTAACATTTGTTAATCAACACTAATGTTGATTGAAGGCGCAAGATGAAATATCAAGGGTTCACCACCACAGTTATTATAATTTATCCTGAGGGAGAGATCTGAGACTGTGAGAGACTGTGGGTACCAAATTTTACAGAAATACATCCACAGGTTATTATTGAGATATCACTCAAAACCAAAAATGTCAACCTCATGAGGAAAAGTCAAGGGATCTCCAAAGTAAGTAGGATCCATCCTCTGGGGAACATGAATGTCTGTGCAAAAATTTCACGACAGTTAATATGATGTCGGTGGACCGACCAACCGACAATGCCATGCCTAGAGCTATGCTGTTTATTAACGTTGCTGATAAAAATTGTGGTATCTCTATTTGCAAGTTAGAAGTAGGGGAACCATATTAATCCTTAATTTCTTTGCCTTATTTGATAGATGACAGTGAAGCCAGACAGGAAATGCGGAAAGAAAGAGTCAGAAAGAAACAAGCATCCCCAGCCAGAATCAAACCGAGGACGTTTCATTGTACGCAGCTTAGACCACTAAACCAGCCACACCCAATAGCAGCTTAATTGATTAAAAAGAAAATCACTAATATTGACGTATTGACTAACTGGCACTGACCGTCAGATTGATAGCCAGGCTTATTGATTAGCTGGCTATTTGGTTTATTTCATTATCTGATCCCCCACCACAGGCAGCTTCAAAAGTCCAGTGCACTGTCAGCATTTTTGCATAGTGGAAAGAGGTCACCGTGTCCCCGTCAATAAACATGGACCAGAACCAAAGACAGCTTGCACTGACAGCAGAATAATCACCCTGATAGGCATACATATTGATTATTAGACAGACACTCTCACACACCATCAAACTTTCTCTTTTTTGCACCCTTTCTCAGTATCTTATCTTTCTCACACACAGAAAAATCTATACCCTAAAGTAGGCCTGTGCAGCCTCCATAATTAATCTTGCCTGGAGATGCAGTACACACACTCTGTCCTATACAATATCTATAAAACATCTCTCCAGCACGGGCAGGGTACAGACGCACACACAGGCAAACACCCACACTGTCAAATCTATTCCCAAAGTCCTCAGGCAGAGAGCAGCCCGACCTCTGCTGAGTAAAAAAACAGCATCCAATGCAATGCAGTTGACTTAAGATTTCATAGCGCAGACACGAGGCACAGCAGCTATGCAGAACGAGGCAGCGCTGGCGTCCTCTGCATCCCAATGAGGAGCAGGGGCTCAACTCTACATCCCAACTGTAACTGCCTAACACCTCTGTAACATTGACAACAACAGCTCAGTATCCTGCATGACTGACCAGTATGTGTGCGACTGCTGCATTACAACGACTGGTGCCACTTTCCTGCCTTTCCCCTTGAAGCCCTAGCTGACAAGGAGGATGAATTACAGGGCCATAAGAAGGACTAATTAGGGGGCAAATAATAGCTAAGATAATATTCTAAAGGATAATACCTGAAGGCTTTAAAGGACAAAAGTCTTGTGAAAAGAATGTTAGTCATAGTTCTTGGCAAAATAGCACTTCTCTATTTCTCTTGCCTGAAAAGACGCCAACAGTTGGCTTGAAAAGCATAGAATGCCTGGTTATTAAAGTCACGTAAAAATCTCAACTCTAATTTAGTTTTTTTAAATTCCACTGAGTAAACCTAAAAATGTATGAAGATCAAGCCAAAAATAAGGCTACTGCTGGTTACATTTTGGACATGTTTCACTAGACAGATACATCATTAGTATCTGACTAGACCTACTACTGCAGCTATTGTCCTATTTTTCTGCAGCATTCCTAACCTCGTTTACAGAGACTTGATACGCTTTCAGGGAATCACTGGTAAAAAAAAAACACTGTTTCTACAATAGCCAAATTTCAAAGCATGAACAGGTTTTTATAATTGTAATCATGTCATTCAAGATTAACTTTATTGTCATTAATACTATTCACAAGACAAGTGCACAGCAGAATATGGTTACAGCATAACAATCTGGCGTTGTGAAGGACTTGACCAACAGGATGTCATGTCCTGCCCTGAGAGGTTTTTAAAAGATGGATGCAGATAGAAAGAAAAAAAAAGAAAGAAAGAAAGAGGGAATGCGTAGCTTTGAAGTCAGGAGATTGGTGCAGGATGGATTATCTCAGCCCAGTATCCCCATAACTACCAGGCCAGTACTAGTGCAGTACTGCTACTATTGCTGCTGAACAACCTTTTAAATCCTTTACACTGCAGTGCTGTTAAATCAAACTCTAGCCAGGCAGACTACTCACCTCCCATCGCAGCTTTCATTACAAAATTCATGATGAAGCAGTTCTGTGTTCTCTTCCTTCAGTGGTCACGTAATCGGGGACAGACCTGCAGCCAGGGACAAAATACACAAGCTATGACTGCATGAATACCACTGTTAGGACATATAGTTTTACTCCCCTGGTTTTCACAAGTGTTTGATGGGATGGGGGAGGATGATGATGATGAGGCTCGATGCGAACACGAAATGACCTCCAGAAGGAGATCCCTGTTTGGCAAAGGACAAAGACGCTCTTCCCCTTTTACAATAATCACAATATCTCCACATACATTAGATCACTTTAACTCCTGAGAAGTATGAATTTACATCTTAAACAGACCCAAAATGTGAACAACTTGAAGGAACAAAAAGGGTGATTAAATTAGGTTATTATGGCTTTACCCTCCAATACAACACGGTGTCCTGAGTTTCATCGAGGCACCTGCGCCCTCAATTTACAACCAACACTTCATCTTGTGCAGATTTATGCTTACGCTGCCTGGCTGCCTGTCATGGAAATAACTCCCAGAATTAAAAATAAATAAATAAAAAAGCAGAGGCAGAGGTCAGAGATGAGCAAGTAGACATGGTTTATGTCAGTACATGGGCCTTGGAGAACATCACTGCAAGGGCATTACATGACAGAGAAAAGAATGACTGCTTCAAGGTCTTACGCTTCTCATTCGTGAGTTTTTATTTGGCATTATGGCATTTTATTCCCTATCATATGACCGGATAGTATTTGTCTTGGGATTTAAAGTGAATCATAGTCACATTTCATAATAACCTTACATGAAAACTGCAATTTTTCTATAATAATTGCTGCTGGGACTTTGTGTCCAAGGTACTCAGTTGTGAGTTTACAGACCGTAGGAGCTTTATGGTCATTTTAGCTCAAGACCGACTTTAAGGTGACCTTTTGTACTTTTTTTATTTATTTTTTTTACAATCTTTTTTACGACATAACCCCACGGGTAGTTTTGCTGCATTTTACAGCATCCCTCTGCCATTGCGGCACAGCAGACAAGAAGGGGGGAAAAAATCCTCCTGAAAAACTTGCTGCACTCATTATTCTATCATTGCTTCGTCCTCGAGTCATTTTCATTCGCCCCAAAGTCGAATCTGCACTAGCTGGGCGACCTGAAATCATTTCCTGGTTTCCTTCTTCTTCATCAGTCTCTGCAGCAGCGCAGCAGCATCAGTTTTCCCTCACGTGAACCCATTCAGTATTCACTCACATCTCCTGGTGCGGTCCAGCATTAAGGCATAATTACAGTAACGTACAGTATGTAGCCTACCCCCTGTTAAATTACTGCAACCGCAAGCTTAGATATCCCATAGAAGCCAATACGTTACATGCACATCGTGAAAGCATCAGCATCTTTTTACCCCGCGCACAAACCTATCACCATCCGGTCCCGTACAGTAAAAGCCACACACACGCACATCCCTTGTCTTTGGTTGTTCGGGCTTCGTTTACCTTGTTTTGAGCCTTATCCAAGTATTTTTCCCTCCAAAAAGAAAAGCCTCTTCGCAGTGTTATAACCAGCCTCCTTTTCTGCTTCAGCGGGGAGAAAGAAAACACAAGTTGTGCGTCTTAAAGGGGGGGTTGTGTGTTTTCCTGTGCGGCTCTCAGTTTGCAGACATGCCGGTTGTGTCAGAGTCAGGCTGCAGCAGCGGAGGAAGAAGAGAGTATATTCCTGCAGGACGAGATGAGAGCATAGAGGGAGGGAGGGAGGGAGGGAGGGAGCACATAAATGTACTATCTCCCAAGTGAAGGATCCATTTTATTTTCACAATCTCAACAGAAAAGAAACATTAAAAAGCACATCAGAGGTGTAACTCGTGCAAATGCTTGGAATCATAACCGAAGACAACATGTACGATTAACATCCAATCTGCATAAGATTTGCCTTCATGTCCCCAGTTCTTAATTTATTAGTTCTCAGTTCATTAAGCATGCCTTGAAGGTTCAAGGTTACGTTGTCTAATAAAAGAGAAATGTATCTTGGAGAACATGAATATTGTTGTATAGAGAACAGACATATCACAAAAAGGCACTTAATAAATAAAAAAACCACACTTGCAAACAGTACTGCACTTAACATAAAATACCCACTATACAAAATATGTATTGTTAAAATGACACGTTACAAAGGTTTACAGCAGCATATATAATTATGGCAAAATGTTAGTCAAAAGTTGCATATTTACACATCCAGCAATACAGAGTCTTGCTTCTGGCCACCGGACAAAGTAAGTCCAATAACTCTCCTTTTAGCTCTGTTTTTGGTCTCCACCAACTCTTAAGGGAGTATATCTGGCTCTTTAGCTACTAAATGCTCCACTGTGTTCAACTGTGTCTGTCTGCTGTTTGCTGCTGAGCAGGTAGTGTGGGTTTATCAGAGCTTTTTTTGCTGATCTGCCTGCTGCTGCTGCTGGAAAAAAAAGGTTGATGAGAGCAATAAGACTGAACGAAAACAGTGAAGTTGCAGACTGTAAGACCAAAACAATGAGCTGAAAATTGCTAATACATTTTGTCGAGTTTAGAGGAACTGCAGAGAGGAGTGATAAAACTCTGTTTGTCCCTACAGGTATCTTTCACATTCGTTTGATCAGTTAAAAATATTACTTAGAGCAGTTTTAACAAGTGATTGGTAGATTTTGTGCTTTGTATTTTAGTGTTTGCTACAAGTATTTTCATTTATTAATTTGTAACTTTATTCTGTTCCACTTTTAGATTCAGTTCAGTATCTTTAGTCTCATATCTTCTTTCTAACAATCAAATGTGATGACAAGGCACTAAAATAGTTATAATAATAAAAGGTTTGGGAAGACAAGTGTTTAAGCATCTGACAGGTAATATCAGGTCCTTAAGATATTTGTAACCTTTATATTTCATTTTCTACTGGCAGACCGGGGATCTACTGTGGAGTAATGTCAGCTAAAGAGTCCCTTGAAAATATTTTCTTGTCAAGCTGGAAAAAAACTCTGCAGCAGCACATAATTTACAGTAGATGTTCTCTGTTCTTTCCCCTAAATGGATGCATCACCGACTTTTAAAAAAAAAATCTTTACAACTTTAGGGTTTTATTTTCACAGTTTTGCTGATCATTCCTATGAGTCATATTACCATATAGTTAATTGTTGGGAAACATGGTTAAACTGGAGGTTGTTGTGTGGTCATCTGATAGCTTGTGTTCCTTACCCTACTGATCAATATTACTACTATCTCCAGATCGGCAATTCACTTGATGAATAAAATGCTTTCATAACCAATTATGATGATGAAAAAACTGAAACTAAAATGTTTGAAATTAATCTTTAAAGCTTGATTAACTGATTATTTGACCTCTACGGGCACAAAATATTCCTGAACAACCTCACACTAAGACAATCCTGATATGCTATGGAGGTAGCATATCAGAGGTGTTAAAGGTACCATGGCATGAAAATTTCACTTTATGAGTTTTTTTTAACATTAATATGCGTTCCCTCAGCCTGCCTATGGTCCCCCAGTGGCTAGAAACAGCAATAGGTGTAAACCAAGCCCTGGGTATCCTTCTCTGCCTTTGAGAAAATGAAAGCTCAGATGGGCCGATCTGGAATCTTCTCCTTATGAGGTCATAAGGAGCAAGGTCACCTCCCCTTTCTCTGCTTTGCCCGCCCAGAGAATTTGGTCCACCCATGAGAGAGAGACATCATGGCTTTCAAACAAGCAAAGTGGCAGTTGGTCAAGGCCACACCCCCACCCTCCACCTCGCCCCCCCTCTCTCCTCCTCAATAGCTACAGACACAGAAATCGCACAAGGAAAGCTCATTGTGGGACTGGCTCTAGTGGCTGTAATTCTGCACCAAGGCTGAATTTTGGGAAAGATACTTCAGATACAGTATTAGGTGGCCACTAAGGCCTATATAAAAGCATCCAAAGAGCAACATGTCATGGGACCTTTAAAGGTTACCTATTGTAAAAAAGTGAGATTTCCATGTCTTTTTTTTATTAGAAAGCAGGTCGAGGTGCTATATCAATTCTGTGAAAGTATCAAAAACACTCAATCCACAGAGACATGCACACAGCCCGTATTCAGAAACTATATATGGCTTTAAACAAGCAGTTAGGACTTCCGTACGATTGTGACGTCACAACTAGGTAAAAAGTGCTGCTGCTGTTACAGTCATTCCCCAGCTGCATTGATGGTGCAGAGACTCAGGGCGTGCATATATGCGGAAGACCCAGAAACGCTGACCAATCAGAGCAGACTGACTGGAAGGGGGTCTTAAAGAGACAGGCGCTAAAACAGATCGTTTCAGAAAGAGGGTTAATACAGGTGTATTCAGACAGACAGTATGAGAAAAAAATCATGTTTTTTTAACATTAAGGGTCATTACATAGTCAACGCATTGGTACGCAAGGCTACGCATCGCTATGCTTCGACCACCATTATGCGTCGATGCGTAGCAAAATGTGTAGTCCCAGTTTTTGTTTGTATGTGCCGATGCACCCAATACTATGCAGGGGCAATGCGGGCAATGCTTGTGTCCGCTCGTGTCCGCTGTGCAAACTATGAAAGGGAGCACGTCGCTCGCGTTCACTATGTAACGGCCCTAAAGCATGTAAACATGTTCTAGTAGAAAATCAAAATACCAGTATGAATCTGAAAATGAGCATAATATGGGTCCTTTAAAGGTGCCCTGCCACACGTATTTCATTACTTTGTGGTAATGTCTGAAGTTCTACCATGGACTCTGTAACATTTTTGTGAATAAAATGCCTTGGTTACCTTGTTTCAAGACATTCTAGCGTGGTACAGAAAGCCTACAGGAAGACTCAGCTCGATTTCTGCCAGTTGTCATTAATATTCAACAAGCTAAACTGTTTGAATCTGATTGGCTAACAGCTAGCCAATGAAAGCCTGGCTGTCAGAATCCTTTACCCAGCCCAACTGAATAGTAATGAGCTCAGGCAATATGACGTCAGACGGACCAGCTTTTGTAATTGGCCTGATTTCTCTGCTTATTTCTTTTCAGTGGCTATAGCTGACAAAGGAGTTCATTTTCACATTCACAACATAACACATACACATATGGACCTAACATATTTCAAAAAATGCAAGTAAAAACGGTTTTGTATGGTAGGGCACCTTTAAAGCTAATGATATGGTGTTATAGTATCATGTAAATGTTAAACATCCAGCAGAAACAGAGCAAAAAAGCAGATAGAGGAAAAATATAAGGGACAAAGAATGTGATATCACTTTAACCTAACCTTGTTTCTGAGACTGGACTAAGCCATCATCAGCTCTAAAATAAGCCTTTCCTGCCCCTGAAAGTGCTTCTGTCCTTGCAATTTCCCCCCATAGTAACATTGCCACCCTTTCCACACACGGTGAGGCAGACAGGCAGAGAGCACAAAGAGGACCAAGGGGAGCTTAAACTGCTGCATCTACCATCAATTAATCAAAACACAGGAGGCTGTGTCCAGTTAACACACTCTGGCACAAGCATCCATCACCTTGTTTATAGCCGAAACGCTGGGAAAGAACAGCAGAGTGCATGCTCACACACACACAAACGCACACACACTGCCGTTTTTGTCCTCTGACTGTTTACCAATGCTACAGCATAGTGTGGGTTATTTTTTCACGTGCCTATGATTTATAGTCTCTTCGTCTTGTTGTAAGAAGTTGGCAACTTTTGCTCTTGACCCATACCCACGGTACTATTGTTTCAAGGCTGAGTATGCCCAAACAATATTTTCCTTTAACTGTGTGTCTTCACATCTTTCTCTACATCCCATAGAGACAATAAGATACCACGACATCGTGCACAATGCACTTCAGTTCGTGACCAACCCATAAAGCTTTTAAATAAGATTGTTGAGTTTTCCAAATCTGCGTCATTGTAAACTATTTTGAGTTTAACAGCATTTCAAATTGGGCTTCTGTCGCACAATATCCAAACAGCCAGATGTTAATCTGGTACCCCGTACTGTTCTGTCTCTTTGTGAAACGTGATATGTATTCTTGTATTGTTGAGTCTTTTC
Organism: Perca fluviatilis; assembly: GCF_010015445.1. NCBI lineage: Eukaryota > Metazoa > Chordata > Actinopteri > Perciformes > Percidae > Perca > Perca fluviatilis. Next base: position 19,955,861 of record NC_053112.1, on the reverse strand, counting down.
AGTCTCACAACAGGAGTTCAAATGTCCACATTTCAGCATGTGGTCAGTGTCCAGGTAATGAGTCACCATAAATATGTGCCAAAACAGAAAAAGTTTCCAACCTAGGCCTCAGCTACTGGGATGATAACACAGTGACTACACTGATGCTGTGGCAGCCTATAAAACACACAGATGTTGACAATGAATGCCATTTGAAAACTGCATTAGCATTTTATTCCAAAATATGTATGGCAGAGCTCCACAGGGACTGTGTGCCATTCAAAAAAGGGCAAATTAACATAGCACTGCTGTCACATGAAAACACAGCTGTAGTGTTGCGCTTCAAAAATCCACTGAGACATTTCGAATATTTTGAGGTGCACACATATTCCATAACATATTTGAAAATTGTGATTTACAGAAAGGATGAAGGTTTTGGAGCTGGAAATATTTAGCCAAGAGCAACACAAGTATGAAAACAGTATGGTGGTCAGCAGTGTACCAGAATGACACAGAAGTAGAAAGCATAGAAAAAGCACTAGTGATGTAATAGTAAATATAAAGGTGGATGGACTATGACCCACATTTAGTGATCATTGTACCCTTTACTTTGGTCTTAAATTAGGACATTACCACTCATGTGCAAAACCTCTTTTTTCATGTCTCGTCTTCCTCCCCCATCCTATGTGCATACGGCTATTGTGGAAATACTTAGGCTGCATCTGATCTGCTGAAGCTGTTTCCCCGGGACAAAGTGGAGCTGATATTGAAATACAGCATAGCACTGGATGCTGAACGTCTGCCTCTCGGCACAGCTGCAGTCCAAAGAAAGGTGGATTATGTCTCAGGACAGCAACTGAATGCCGCTGTGCCATTTCTCGAGGCTGGAAGTAGCAAAAAAGCAATGATTTAGGTGTCTGAATCAGAATATCCTCAGTGAATGGCCTTTTGAAATCCTTTCATGATCTTTTTGAATGCATTCATTCAAAGTTACCTGCCATTAGCAACATAACATCAGACCTATTTTCTGGATGGGTACTTCTGTGTGCTTATGTTGTCCGCTAATATTAGTTTTTTTTTTGTAATCTTATTTTCCCACTAACACAGGATAAAAGGAGCCTGAAATGTGTGGTTCAGTAGGACTCACTTCTGTACATCAAGGCATTGCTGACAAAGAGCCAGCTGCCTCACCTCATGGCCCCTAAATCACCTCTTATTCATGAAGTATCGACTATAAAGGCATGCCGTAGGATATATAAGGACTCTGTATCAAATCTCATTCATTGTCATATTATATGCAAGCCAGCAGAATGTCAGCTAAATGCCATGGGGACACAGTCACTTTGAAACTTTGGATTGTCTAAAGTACACTGATGGAACCCAAGAAATATTATTCAAAGGATCAACGTGACATCATGACTTGGCGTAAACATACACGCCACTTTCTAAAGCCAAGTGGTGTGTTATCTGTATGCATTTTGAGCTATCCACATGTATGTCTACGCTGTATACAGCGGACGGGTTGGGTTTAGGAAAAGAAGAACGGGATGGTTGGGTTTAGGAAAACAATAACGAGACGCGGGACAACAACAGCACGGTTGGGTTTAGGAAAAGAAGAACGGGACAGTTGGGTTTAATAAAAGAAGAAAGCGACGGTTGGGTTTAGGAAACGTGACACGTGGGACACGATCCCCGGTCTCCTGGGTGAAAGTCCTGTGTTTTTTGACCCATCCACCACACCAACCAACCTCCCCATGCAGATTTTTGGCCTTTCATACTACTCGCTACCGTTCTTTTCTCAGGAGAACTTAGCGTAAATTGACACGCAATCGGAAGGTAATGTAAGTCAATGGAGGCCAAACGGAGTTGCTAAATACTAAAAAGCGATTATGCATCTTGATAACACGCCAAAATGGCATACGAATTGGCGTGTCATACATACGCCACTTATTGAGATCAGTCTGAAAGAATGAACCATGCATGCAGTGACAACCAAAAACGTTTTGGGATGATGCAGTGGGCATGGAAGTAACTGTGTTACTGTAACATGGAACCAGTCAGAATATAAATATGTTGTAAATACCTCAATTAGAATAAACTACATGTTGTTTTAAAAGTGTAGTTGATAACATTTCTTAATACATGTAACAGAAATATTGTACCATAAAAGCACATGACACGTGATTTGTAGTAGGTTCTGTAAAATGTCTAAATTTTTACATGTTGTCTAATAACTACAGAAGTAAGAGTATACGTTCTGCAGCGCCATCTTTTCCAAAACTTTGTTTGTGGTGAAGTGCTCGATTTGGTCTTGCACATAATAGAAGCCCACAGCTTCGATGTATTTTATTGATGGAAAACAGCTGATTTAAGAGCAATATAGTACATCACTTATATACTTCTTTATGGAGTTATATTCCTATCTTTAATCAAGAGCGCATTCTTTCAATTTGAGAGCATTTCTCACTGATATTACGTTCAGATTTTGTAATAATTTCCCTCAAAACCTTGCTCTCACACTCAAATAGTCACTGCTCGCGCTTGGATTTGCTCTGCTTGTGCTCAAAGTTTGTGCTCGCGCTTGGATTTTCTCTGCTTGTGCTCAAAGTTTGTGCTCGCGCTTGGATTTGCTCTGCTTGCACTCAAACTTTCTGCTTGGACTCAGATATGTTGTTGTTTGGACAGATTTCCTGCTCTCAGCTTTGAACCTTCTCCTCGCACTCAGGCTGATTCTGCTCACTTGCAAAGTTTCTGCTCTGAGTTTCTCCTGCCGCTTGGATTTTTGTGTGTTATAACCCTATCAAAAGTCAACAACCAATAGAATGCCAGCTGTAGTGTTGACCAATGAAATGATCCCAACCCTGTTGAGGGTGCGTTCACTTTACTTTAGAACGCTCTGTTGAGGGCGGCTGCTCTGTAACCTGACTGTAACCAAGTTTATATATCCCGCGCCCGTTTATAGCTTTATTATAAGTATATGTCAACAATGTGCACAGAATGGTCGACGCACTTTCACCTGCACCCGTCAGGAAACTGGAGAAAGCTTTGAAGTGGGACGTATGAAGTTATGTCCACAACTACGAGGGTGAGTAACATAATTTAAGTACCTAGCTAGCTAGCTAGCATATGGCCTAGCTTGATGTCCAGAAACAAATAGAGGTGGTTTAATGTACCTAAACAATGATCAATGATTACCAAATTTCTCTCTCATATTGCTCCTCATAACCACTGAAAACTGTCAAAAAAATCTAACCCAAAGTCCAATTATTATGGACGTTATGTGACTGATAACTGATTGATATCTGATTGATCATTGTTTAGGTACATTAAGTTACCACGTTAAGCTTTTTCACGTTAAGCGTTAGAATGTCCCGGCTGCTGTTGAGGGAAACTGTAGTCTATAACTTCCTGAGCGACTGATCGTCCATTTTTGCCCCCTTTACATAATAAATATGGCTATGAAATGGAACATGAAATACATAAATGAGGCAATACATATATAGGCATTAGTCATTATAGTTCAATAGCCTAAATACATATGTTTTACTTATATTTATTTCCGGGGACTTTTATTTATTCCGTCTATTTATATGCACGTTATATTCAAAGGAAGTTTAGTTATCTCACAGGCTCAGACTAAAAGCAGCAGCAAGCCTGCCTGACATCAGTGCATAGCATATCACTGCAAAGTAAATAAAATATGAATAAATCACGAGCGCGGTAGATTCCCAGGTCAGCTAGAGCGGGTAACGCAGCTCTGCAGACGGACCAGAGTCAGTCAGCACCGGGGAGCGAACCGCGGGGACCAAGCTCACAGGGCTGGTAGCTAGCTGCTAGCTAGCTGCAGCAGCTAATATTAGAATATTAGACCCAGCACCGGAGGTCTGATCCCCATGATTTAAAACGAAAATCAAATAACCATTTGTTTTTTAATACCTGTTTATGAAATGAAAATCAAATGAACGAAAAAGTACACGGACCCAGTCTGTTAAGTACAATTTCACCACTAATAAAACAGATCTAGAGATGATATGCTTTATTTGCAACTTTAAATGTAATTTTTTAATTAATACAAAGCAAACTGAGCAGAAAGAACAAGTATTTTGTTGGTTTGTTTCTCTTCTTCCAGGTGTGACTTAAGTACCCGTTGAGCTGCATCACAGCTGCACTATGTGCATGGACCTGTGCCAGTCAGCACATCACTCACCTGTGTGCAGAGGACAGGCAGCAGTAGCACAAACCAAGAAGGTTGGCAAGTCTGATAATAATGCAATTGTAAAAATAATAATAATATAATAGTAAAATCATGTTACATACACTTATGTTTCTTGCTTAAATTCACAGGGTGCACAACCAGGCCTGGGAGAGAAAATTACTGATGTCCACAAAACCAAATCAGAGAAGGTAAGGTAAGATAGTAATGATGTTAAAGCAAGCTATGTACACCTAATATATTACGTGTTGATGTCTATGAATCTGTCTTTAATAGGAGCATACTATACAAAGACAACAGTGGAGAGTTCCTGGATCGGTCTGTCCTCAAAGTGCCAGAGATCTACAAGGACTTCACCCTTTTCTGCACCATCAGCGTATAATCAAAGTGATAAAAGAGAGAACAAATTATTGTTTTCTCTGTTGACATGAATAGGTGCCTGTAATGTCTGTCCATATATTCAATCAATTCAATAAATGTTGATAAGTATCACTGCTATTTCTTAAATCATTGTAGTTTTTCAGAGCAATAAGATACAGATTATTAAAACCATGTTCACATTTGCAACAAATTAAAACCCTGATCAAGGCAAATTGTTTTTTCATGTTCCATAACATTTATAAAAAAAAAAATAGTACAATTAAATTTACCAGAGCTGACACTTGGTAAATAGCTTTAATTTACCTTGTCAAAACAATGAGTAATTCATAACAAATTGCACAATATTTGACACAAAACCTTAAAAGTATATGGTTCATACTAACGTGAAGCAGTACAATGTGCCTATAGGATTTACTGTAGCAGGAACATTGATATTGGCAAACAGATGACCCAGGTTCAGGTGAGTTTGTGAGCAGGGTTATGAATAAAGATAAGATAGGCCTAGTGTTCACAAGAGGGATGATTCAGGTATGGCAACACAAATTAAGAATAATTCAATTAAATAGGAGGTATGTACAACTAGTAGAAGATAAATTAACTATACAAGAGCAATTAAGGGAAAGTTTTGAGGTGGCAAGCTAAAGTATAGTCAATAGCATGGAGTCAAGTCAACAGTGTACACCAGAATAATATATACTGTGATTAAGTAATGATACTTACTGTTGTCTGTACTAATATAACACAAAAAAATAATAGTGTTTGATGCAGTATGGAGAACAACCAAGTCCCATATGAACCCAAGAGACTTTAAGTGCAGCTGTTGATGATGTTCACTACAAACAAAACTTGCAGATGGTTGTAGTCTGTAGCCAGTCATACAGTAGGTAGATCTGGAGCAGATGGTTGTAGTCTGTAGCAAGCCGTACAGTAGGTAGATCTGGAGCAGATGGTTGTAGTCTGTAGCAAGCCGTACAGCAGGTAGATCAGGAGCAGATGGTTGTAGTCTGTAGCCAGCCGTACAGTAGGTAGATCTGGAGTAGCAGGGTGAATTCTAGCTATCATGGGTTGGTGATATGACACACAGATCAACAGGGGTCAAACCCCTCAGCCCCACCTGGATGAAAAGAAAGTAAAACAAAATACTTGTTTTTTCAGTTCAGTTTGCTTTGTATCAATTAAACAAATAACTGCTATTTAAGGAGCAAATAAGAAACCATATCATTTCTAGATCTGTTTTTATTATAGTGATAAAATTGAACTTAACATTACGTTTTATACAGATTGCTATGAATCTATTTTCAAACTAATGTTATATGAAGGAATGAAGACTAAATTCTGATGAACAACAAACAACAGTGATGCAAAAACTGACACAAACAATCCAGTTTCTTGTGTTCTTTCAGTTATATTACAGTTTATGTTTTACTACTGGCTCTAACATGAAATTAGCCAAATCCCAGGAACAATGGTTAACCAAACGAGGAAAAAATACAAAGTAGGGTCATCACATATACACACACTGTCCGTCATATGTCGTTCAATCTAGCTAGCTATACAATAAAGAACATATATTTGTTTCTGGACATCAAGCTAGGCTATATGCTAGCGCCATATGCTAGCTAGCTAGCTAGGTGCTTAAGTTATGTTACTCACCCTCGTAGTTGTGGACATAACTTCATACGTCCCACTTCCAAAAAGCTTTCTCCCGTTTCCTGACGGGTGCAGGTGAAAGTGCGTCGACCATTCTGTGCACATTGTTGACATATACTTATAATAAAGCTATATAAGGCGCGGGATATATAAACTTGGTTACAGTCAGGTTACAGAGCAGCCGCCCTCAACAGACGTTCTAAAGTAAAGTGAACGCGCACCCTCAACAGGGTTGGGATCATTTCATTGGTCAACACTACAGCTGGCATTCTATTGGTTGTTGACTTTTGATAGGGTTATAACACACCAAAAATCCAAGCGCGCGAGGAGAAAATCGCGAGCAGAAACTTTGCAAGTGAGCAGAATCAGCCTGAGTGCGAGGAGAAGGTTCAAAGCTGAGAGCAGGAAATCTGTCCAAACAACAACATATCTGAGTCCAAGCAGAAAGTTTGAGTGCAAGCAGAGCAAATCCAAGCGCGAGCACAAACTTTGAGCACAAGCAGAGAAAATCCAAGCGCGAGCACAAATTTTGAGCACAAGCAGAGCAAATCCAAGCGCGAGCAGTGACTATTTGAGTGTGAGAGCAAGGTTTTGAGGGAAATTATTACAAAATCTGAACGTAATATCAGTGAGAAATGCTCTCAAATTGAAAGAATGCGCTCTTGATTAAAGATAGGAATATAACTCCATACTTCTTCAGCTGTACAACACATTACTTTAGCATGCACATGATAATCTAGTACACACAAATGCAACCAATATGGGACTCAATCCCTGCAGTCCCTGAGTATCCTTGAAGTATTTTCCACGCACCATTTACAAACTTCTGTTGTTTTCCACCGTGCCATTTACGCAATGTCTTTCACATAATTATCTTCAAATGTATTGGTTATGTGTTTGTTATAAGACACCATTTTAACAGTTGAAAAGTGCTATCCTTGAAATGAACCCTTCCTACAGCTGACTGGATGAACACACTGCTAGCTGGGCTGTCATTGACCTTCACTTCTTTGCTTGTGAAGATAATTTCACAGATGTCCTTGCAACCAAACTGACAGCGTTAAACTAACCATGCATAATACATCAATCCAGAGAGAAGTGGAGATGTTGTGTGCTTGTCTGTGCTTGTCTCATAAAGTCTTGCTAACATTTTGAGGGTCTAATTCAACCATTAAAGTGTAACAGGAGGAGCCTCCTTGATAAACCAAGCAACTTTCTACACAGTTACTGTCCCAAAATAGCACAAAGGATTCATATATCAACTCCCGTGTGTTGTTTAAGGTACATAATGATCTGCACTGTCATAGACCAAGCAGTAAGACAAGTAGGATAACAGGGGTTTGTTAGAAAAAGTGGATTTTTATTTACCCAAAAAGTGCACAAAACAATGTAAGACCAAGAACTTAATACATAAACCTCTAAAATAGGTCAACTCAATATAACTTAAACCAAAAATAACTATAACAAAAAATACATTTGAACAACAAAAACTGCCCTCCCAGAATGAAACAACAGGGAACACATATACTAAGTGGGCCAAACCAAATAACCACACAGGGGAAAACTAAAATAGACATAATTGAAACTAATACAGATAAACCCCAACCTAAACCTAAATCCCCCTCCAGCATGGCATCTGATGGTACAGCCCAATTGGCAGGCCATAGTATATAACAGTCCTTCACCCTTGGCCACGCCTTTTTGGCATCAGGAAGGACCTCTCCACCAGCATGGTAACAAAGACAACAAAATAATAATGATTAATATAACAAAACGTTTCAATGTAGAAAAGTGTATTCCATTTAAACCATATAAAGCTACAGGAAATAAATGTGGATTATTAATTAACCAAACAGTGTAATGTGTTTGTTTTAATGTTGAAATTAATTAAAGTGTGACTGAATGAATTAATGTGTACTAAAAAGCATGGGGTGAAATGGTGTACCATATTACCATTGCTGGCTGTTTAATCTGTGTGGCTTAGGCCATCACATGCACGATGATAAAATCGGAAGCACTTTGGTCTGAAAATGTAAATCAAGGAGATGTATGTGGTGTTATGGTGCTTTATTAAACTCTCCCTGTTTGACAATGGCCGTTTGGTTCCTCACTATATTTAGTCAAACTGAAACTCAGTTCATTGAATCAGTGCATGTTGAGGTTAACAAAGTATGACGTCCTGGTGATGCCTTTAGTGACTGCATGACTTTAACATTTCAAATCTCTCTGTCTCGAACACAGAGGCACAGAATTTATTTTTTACAGTAGAGAGTACAATATTAATGATTTCACAGCATATGCCTCCTTCCTCGTCTTTACTTTATATTCCTCCATCTGAAGGGCACAGTGGCCTCTGTCAGGCTACTCTGTGAAGTCAGAGGGGAGGAGTCGTTAGCTTTGGATATTAGTCTGCTGTCCATCATCCACTGCTGCACTCTGAGGCCCCCAGAGACACTGAGAGAGGGGAAGAAGGAGGCGGAGGAAAGGGGGTGTGTGTGTGTGTGTGTGTGTGTGTGTGTGTGTGTGTGTGTGTGTGTGTGTGTGTGTGTGTGTGTGTGTGTGTGTGTGTTTTTTTTTTTTTTTTTTTTTTTTTTTTTTTTTTTTTTGTGTGTGTGTGTGAACCCGTAGAGAACCTCTAAAGTCCCAGACAGAGGGAGGTGTGTACTGCTGCAATGCGTAAAGGCATCACAGTTTCATGGCTTCATGCAGTGAACAGACTGACACTGAAAGCCTGAATGACTGACTTACTTACTGCCTCAGGGATTTACAGCATGATATATAATGGGCTTATTATCTGAATAGCTCACATAATATAGCTGATTACTGAATTTATAGGCTTTTCAGGTACATGACACATCTCCGAACAACCACAGGTGACACCATCGTGCAGGTCCATTGGAGTATTAACGGGCCAAAATAACTGCCCCTCAACTAATGTAAAGTCCCATAATTTTATGAAAATCTAGGTAAAAAGAGCAATATTAAATCACTGAAATACTATTTTAGCAGCTACTTCCTGCAGCTCTATGCCACACTCCACTCCTGGTTTAAAGGGAAGAATTGGGGCAAAATCCTAAAAATGACAATCCCTACAATACATTTTTTTATGTGTGTGTGCAGCAACCAAAGGGCCTTTCTAACTCTGTGTTGAATTAACAACCTATAGCTAGTGCACACAAATTTGAATAATTGTGAAGGAACAGCGATAGCTCTGCAGAATTCTATAACCTCAATGTCATCCTTAAAGGGGTGATAGAATGATTATATAGGGTATTTCACACTGTTCCTTATGGTCTCCTAATGGGGTATGTAACATTAGTTGGACTGAAAATGGCCTGATGGATATTTTATTGGCCCTTATGCATCCCTGTGTTTTGGCCCTATTTGTAACAAGAGCTTTTCTTCCAAATATGGTATGGTCATGAATATTTAGATGAGCTGCGCGCTGCTTGGTTGAGCCTTAGCCCCGTACACACACATAGAGACGCGCGCTGATTGGTTGAGCGACTCGCCATACACACACATTAGAGGTCGTGTGCTGATTGGTTGAGCGAATCCCCAATACACAGACATTAGAAACGCGACAGAATCTCATATTCCAGACACTGCAATGTTTCCTTACCAAAGTCACTTCTGAGACTTTTTTATGCGAGAAATACACTATATAAAGCTCAAATATGGGCCATTTTACGAAAATGGATGGCTAATTGCAAATTTGGTAAAACTGTGTGTCGGAGTTCAGCTGCCTGTGTTGCTGCCTCGCCGCCCGGCCTGCCTTCCTCCACAGACCCCGGCTTGCTGTGAGCTCGATTGAGCTCCGGCACGGCTGCTGCAGCCCACAGCACCTCATACCCGCGCAAAGTCACCGTTTGGGCAAATGGACTACTATCAAACGCCGCTGCCCTGACAAAGCTCCAGGGCCTGCATCTCCTCTCTTCCTGCTAGCTAAATGGCCCGTGTGTGAGAGCGCGGTCAGCGAGCTTGTTACACCAGCAATCTCTTACCACATGTTACACACATGTCACGCCACTTAGCTATACAATACCTAAATGTCTTATAAAGCTAACAACGGTGTCCGATTTCAAGTTAATGAATATTTGTGAGCTGTAAGGGTTTTAAGATTGAGGACTGTCCCTTCAATCCTATGTGTACAGATTACGGCTAGTTAGCTTCATTTTTGGTCGTAATTCGAGTATATTTACAGTTTGAATTTCGTCACGCCACTTACACAACATCTAACTAAATGTTTTATAAAGCTAACAACGGTGTCCGATTTCAAGTTAATGAATTTTTGTGAATTCCAGAGGAATTCTAAGAGGAGGCTAGCTAGCTCTCATTGATAGAGCTCCATCCAGCAGCAATGAGACTCACAGACAAGCGGTGTTTATTTTCCCAATCGTTTGTTTAAATAACTCAACACATTATAATAACACACATTAAAAGAGTAACTGGAACCTGTGGTGAGAAAAGTGGCGTAACAAGCTCGCTGACCGCGCTTTCACTCACATACACCGGGCATTTAGCTAGCAGGAAGAGGGCAGTTGCAGGCCCTGGAGCTCTGTCAGAGCAGCGGCGTTTCGTAGTTCATTAGCCCAAAACGGTGACTATGCGCGGGTATGGAGTGCCGTGGGCTGCCAGTTGTGATGGAGCTCAATCGAGCTCACAGCATGCCGGGGTGTGTGAAGGAAGGCAGGCCGGGCGGCGAGGCAGCAACACAGGCAGCACCGGCCTCTGAAGTCCGACACACAGTCGGACAAAATTTGCAATTAGACATCAATTTTGGTAAAACGGCCCATATTTGACCTCTACATAGTTGATTTCTCACATAAAAAAGTCTCAGAAGTGAATTTAATGGTAAAATAGCATATGAACAATGTATACATTTTCTGAGATTTGCACGACCTAGATTCAGAAGACTAACTGATCTCAGGTCAGTTGTGTAGCCTATGTAAATGTTGGGGCATGACTGTTCTCTTAATACACCCACAGCTGTGACAAAGGTTCCGGATTTTGAGATGCTTACGCAAGCAACTAGATTTGGTGAGATTCGCCCGTTTTCAGCGGCAGTTTCAAAATTTGAGATTTTCATAGTAAAGGGGTGTCAATGGGATTTTGAGCTTCTATGTATGTCCTATTTACCCACCGAACTGTCGTTATTCAACTATGACAGGGTAAAATCGGTTTTGCATTCTATCACCCCTTTAAAATAAGAAAACAAGTATTGCACATTTACTAATACAGGACATAACAGTAGCCAGTACAGTTTCACTGTACTGTTTCCTTTTAATCATTGGAACAAGCCAAATGTAGTAAGAAAAAGATGTCTTCTCAGTGTATCCATTTATTCTCATTTTGACACATTTACAGTGATAACATTCTGAAATAATGAAGGAATGTGTTCACATCTAACACAGCCGCTACATTAGGTGTTTTTTTTTTATCTTTAAAGCCTTTAAAAACAATTGCGCCGTATGTTCCCTTTTAAACATGTTTCATGGTACAAGTGAATAATTATTTAATGGTAATGTTTAAAGACATCACAAACCATTTGCATATAGTACTTCATATAGGGCCAAATACATTTCAAGTAAAATTTGTTTCAATTGGCCTATCCATAATTTACAATAATCACTCATCTTGTTTGTTTGTTTGTTTGTTTGTTTGTTTCTTTTGTTTGTAAAGCGTCTTTGAGTTTCATGTAAAGCGCTATATAAAACTTATGTATTATTATTATTATTATTAAAAGTCCTGATGGAGAGAAAATACAACATAAAATGTCTTTCAACCAATAGCCAACACAGATGAGTTTGTACTCACTAACTCCAGTATCACTCCCCAAATAGCCACTGTCCATAAGCTTGTGGAATTTGAACACATTGTGCATATCTCAGTTGTCACATGGAAACCCTGTATGTTCCAAATATCTACTCCAAAATGAGTTAAAGGTATAATATGTTACATTTCCACATTAAAATGTCTAAGACAACTAGACCTATCTTATATATAGCGTTGAGTTGTGCTGTACTTACATTAACCTACATGTTTTCAACAATGTTCAAACTCAAAAAAATCTTTAATTGTATTCAAGGTAACGGTCCGTTACATTTGGTTGCCTGTCAATTGTCTCAGATAACCTTCACCCAATAGTTGCTCTAACTTCCGGGAAAACAAGGGACACACCAGATGATACATAAGAGAGTAATTGTAAATCATACAATGTAACAGAATTATACTCAATAACAGTAATAAAGTATTTTTTTCTGCCACACAGCATAATGTCTTTCATTAATTACATGCCAATTGGCAACAAAGTAATCCAGTAGAGAACTGATTTATTGATATGATGTATTTCAATATCGATCCAGCTTATGCAGCCACCAAGCTAATGCGAACGGTAATATTATAACGTTACAACAACGTTCCACTCGCCCAGTAAGTTCTTTTTAGTACGACTGTTTTGACGACAGATAACAGCGCTGGGCTAAACCACAACGTCAGCTAGCTGTATGGGTAGTCGTCTCATCTAATAGTAAGTTAGCAGGTTGGCAAGTTAGCCAGCCAGCGCACCCCAGGGCCCCTCTCTTCACTCCCCGCCACTCGGAGGGTTATGAGGCAGCTACCACCACAAGTACGATCTAATTACATCAGAAACACTGAAGCTATTTCATTAGAATTAAATGACATAACGGGAAATAACTTTAATACATGAACTTGTCCGTTAATACATTAACTTGTCCACTATTTCTGCCTGAGTCACATCAGACAGAAAAAGTCTGTCTTTATTTTGATTGAGAGACCCCTAGCTGCAGAAATGACATACTGTGTGTTTTGCATTATAGTCTTTAAAAAGTTGAATCCACAGTCTTTCTTAACCCACACAACAGCAATTAGACTTATCGTTCAATTTAATATTGAAATCCCCAAAATTCAAGTTTTTCACAAGTGTGACGTCAGAGTTTGCCATATTGTGGTGTCAAGAGATCATTCGCCTCCTGAGGTCCAACAGCATGCCGAAGGAGTGGTGAGGGAAGCAGCTCAGTGTGACAACTGGAAACGCTCCAGTGTAAGAGACGAAAACATGAAGAATGACATAAACAAGTGTAAAACTGTAAGATTACTGTATATGCTTAACCAGATTTCCTCACTTGGCCTTAATAAGTGGGACAAAAGGAAAGGAAGGGTGCAGCTTAGAGACTGAGTCATAGCATGGTGACAGTCCAGCAGGTATCACTGTGCCGTCAATGGAAAAGCATGACCAGGACTGGACCTCTACAGACTCAGAGCAAGTTTTTCTTCTCTCTGTGCCCTTGTTGGCCCAGTCACCGGACTGTAGTGTCTGCCTGTATTGTCCACACACTTTGACTGCAGGCTGATGGCAGTGCAAATCCACTTGCTGCCTTCGCTCTCCTCTTTATTTTTTTATTCTTTTATCTTCGCCTGTACCTGTCTGAAATAGGAATACAATACTGCAGGAGGATGGGCCCCCCACTTTCCTCTACAAAAACACTTGGAAAGCATTCAGAGCGGAGCGCATTGTGCCCTAGAAAGCTAGTGCAGTAGAACTGTCACGGAGCATTGCAGAGAAGAGAGGAACGTGACAGCACGGTGAGAGCTGGATTCACGCCCACCACACAGCCAAATATGAGCATGAAGGTAGTGCAGTGGACAGCAATAGCAGATCTCTGGATTTCTCTGAGTAGATTTAAGATTTAGTTTTTGTACAAAACCTGTAAGAGCCTCTTTAGGTTTAAGATATTGTCATGCAGATTGGACTGCCCTGCCCTAGTAAACATCATGGGGTGAAAACAGATCCAACTTGCCCTCTCTGAAGGGGGACTAAAGAATCACTTTCAAGAACTCCATCATGGCCCTAAGTGTTCCCATCCAGTGGATACACTTATTTCCCTGAATATAACTTTAATAATAATTTTACAGAGACAAATTTTAAAGGGAATTTTGAAATGACGCAAAAAAAGAAGCAAATTAGTCATGCTTCCATTAACTGGTTTGGAACCAATAAAATAGGCTACACAAAGTGTAGTTTTGTCAGAAGTTGGCGCTATAGTCTATGCTTTACACATGGCTGTAATCTGCCATTAAACAGAGGCCTTGGCCATCTACCATCTACGAGAGAAAAATGGAGAGAGGTTTTCATTATAATTTGTTTCAATTGGGCGACTTTTAATTGTTCTTTTATGTCAGCTAGTATTGGCCATGTTTTATGCTGTCCGGAGACAAAGACATATTATGGGAATATCTGGGAAAAACACTGACAGCGGAAACAGCTGATCAGTCCTGTGAGATGTTTGCTACGTCAGAATTTATTTGGCAAAGGCGTTTCCATGTCCCAATTAACGTATCAACTTTTTTTTGACAAAGGTAAAACACACCTTACAGTAAGCAAGAAAAAAAACTTTGTGCAATTCAGGAAGTTTTAACGAATTTTGCCATTTCCATATTGCTTTTCAAATGCGATACTTCAAAATGCACATAAAAATACGTGAATGGAAACACAACTAGCATTTTTGTATTGAACATTATAAAATGGAGAGACAGAATAAAAAATGTATATATGGTTTACATCATCTTTTGGTTGCCCACTTTACAGTAGCTCATCGGCTTTACTGGCTCAAAGGACAACGCCTGAGGTCATACCACAAATTTAAAACAGCAATGTGGTCAAAGTGCGGTGAGTCTG